>NW_004949127.1:4463022-4489543 GCF_000317375.1 Microtus ochrogaster | reverse complement strand
ATATTCAGGGGGATGCCTATATGTTTGTCTTTGGATTCACCTTCTTATTTAGCTTCTCTAGGATTGCAAATTGTAAGCTCACTGTCCTTTAATTATGGCTAGAAACCAAATATGAGTGAGTTTGGATGAGTTTTTATCCTAGTGTTTAGTCTACTAGTAGGTTAGAATTAATTCAGAGCAAATGCCTTACAGGGAGTCCTTGCATAGATATGAGATCATTGCAATGTACACTTTAGATTTCAAGATTCAAGAATTTTAAAAGTCATCAGTATTGTTAGTACAGAATCTTAACAATTTGGTGTCATGCACAAAAACTATCATCAAGTATTTGTATGCAATGTAGTTCAGCATCTGGGGCCCTGAGGTCCCAGTGTGATTTACTCTGCTTCCCACATTTTTTAACTGGACGGGTGAATCAGCAGGGAACCTAAGACAGTTCTCTGTTTTAGATGGACTTGCAGAGTATAGTAAAATATAATAATTTTTTAAAAATAGAACCCAGTAACAAATATATCTTAAAGATCTAGAAAGGTCATATGTTCAAAGACAAGATTAACCTCAAACTTCGAACAAATAAGAGATTTTAAATGGTGCAAAGTAGAAGGATGTGACATGTTTGAAGTCCAAGAATACTGTTAGTCTAAACAGCAAAATCTGGAACTAGCTGGGTTCTATCCTCATCAAAGCCATTACAAAAGTCCTTTTCTCATCTCAATCTATAGAAACTTTATTCAGGATCAGGTATTCAATGGGAATGATGGAGCAGGAGCGATCCCCCCATGCCTAGGCTATTAGGTTTTGATGGGACTTGGCATTTCCTCAAATAATTCTGTGCTTTAAGGCCTTAACATATTAATACACTTGAGTACATTTTTACATCACAGTAAAATAGGTTTCATCAACAGCTTTATCTTAGAGTTGAGCCAAATGATGGAGAGGTTGGTTTTCCAAAGTGTAAGGAGTAAGTGAAAGGATTGAGGCTTATATGGTCCAACCCAGAATCAGCTCAGAATGACTTGGTTTCAGCTGTTTCAGATTTCCCAGTGACTTGCAGACAGGATGGCTTTCAATAGCACAAAGGCTTCTCTTCTTCCAATGACCGGATTGGACTGGTCTATTCACAAGTTCTTTCCATCTACCCCATGTCCCAGTGATCTGAATCCTGATCCTGCTTATTCTCACAACAAACAACAGAATAATAACTCACAACACTGAAAACATTAAGCCAGTTGTGGTGGTGCACTGCTTTAATCTTAGCACTTGGAAGGCAGAGGGAGCCAGCCCTGTCTATTGTGAGTTGCAGGCTAACCAGAACAACATAAGGAAGACCCTGTTTCAGAACCAAACCAAACCCCAAATGAACAAAAACACAAACAACAGTAAGTGATTCTATGGTTCCCCCAAACTTGTATTTATTTGCTTTCATTTAGAATGCGGTAACCAAGCAATGCACACTGGCAGCTTGGATTGGGGAGGAACTCTTCTCCAAACCAGAGGTTGCCCCATTGTTAGACCACATCTTCAACCTTGAACAACAGTGGTTAGTCTGGAACCTCCCATTCCTATTAAGTCAAAACCTCATCTGCTGAAGTCCATCTTGGCATTGCCTTTAGTTTTGCTTTAATAGCTTAAATGTTAAGGATGTTAAAGAACTACTTTTGAGCCTGGCAATGGCGACACAGGCCTTTACTCCCAGCACTCGGGAGGCAGAGGCAGGCACATCTCTGTTGAGTTTGAGGCCAGCCTAGTCTACAGAGTTCTAGGACAGGGCTGTTACACAGAGAAACCCTGCTTCGAGAAAAGAAAAGAAGAAAAAGAAGAAAAACCAAACAAGGCAAGACAAAACAAAACACCCCCACAAAAATCTAAAACCAAAAAGAACAACTTTATCACAAGCAAAATATTTTAGGAAAGCTCTAACTCATTAGAAAACCGACAGTTTTCAGGACAAATTTCAAAATATAATTGAGGATCAGAGAGAAGTTTTTTGGGGAAAAAAACTTTTTTATTGTTATGTTTTGTTAATTTATTGCTTTTTATTGTTAATAAACAACAAACTACCTAATATTTTAAAACTTCTAAGATACTTTGTTTCTTCAAACAGTCTCCAGCCCAGATGATCGTGAACTAAAAAGCCTGCCATCTGTTTTCCAAGTGCTGGGATTTTGATTACAAGTATGTCTCCATGTTGAGCACATCTGGTTTTTAAATCTCTTTTAGGATTATTTTGTAGAGGCCAACATTAAGTGTCTTTTGAACTTTTATTTTGGTTGAAGGAATGCATATGCAAGTACCTGTATTTTGTTTTCTGAATTTTAAATGTAATAGAAAGCTCTGTCCCTACTCTTCTGTAGGCCCATATTTCTATATGGTATGGTGTCCAGTCTCTAAAGCCATAGGCTACACCTCAAGTGATCACATAACCTTCCAGACAGGCTGTTGCTACCCTAACAAAGGATCAGGTTGTTGCTTTGCTCCTTCTCTGTAATTTGGAGGATGCCCGAAAAGAGGTGCCAATTCAGCCTATGTGACAGCAAGCACAGGTGGATGTAGACGTAACTAAAAACCATTCACCTGGTTACCTAGGAAACAGAATGATAATGAAATTTCCCCCTCAGTTTATGTTTTTATATATAAGGCTGTTTGGAGACTAAAGCGAGGAATTCTTCAGAATGTGAACTCAGGATTTCAGGAGGGATCTCTGAGAATCTCTCTCCCGATATAGCCATGTGAGTTGTGTCTTTATTCCTGCACCTCCACTCCAGTCAAGAGAGATAGTTTATGTTGGGGTCTAGGGTCCGGGCTGACACCAGACCCCGACACTCTTCCATCTGGTCTCTGCAGATCCCCATCAGAAACTACTGAAGGTATTCCTCCTCCTGTCCTGCCCACAGCAGTTCCAGCTCTTACCTCCACCAGAGAACCTCACAAGTCATAATCATAGCAGCAGTGACTAACTTGTATTTTTAAATTAATCTATGATTTGAAAACTTTGCTGTTTAGTACGCAGTTGGTTTTTCTGTTGTTTTGCTTTTTAGTGTTTTTGAGACAGGGTCTGTGTGACTCTGGGTGTCCTGCAAATATGTACAACAAACAGGTTGCCCTGCCTCCTGAGTGCTATGATCAAAGGCATGCATACAATGTCTAGCTCAATACCTAGTACTTAAAGAAACATTTAAAGGAAATATAATTTATCTTTCGGTTTTTTCCCTATTACCTTCCTAATGTCTGTTTTGGGGGGGGGGTGTTTTTAATTTTCTAATCCACATATTAAGAGAGGAGCATGTGAATCTATACATACACAGATAAGTTATATAAGCCCAGCTTGGGATGCATACTTTTTCTAAATGGCAGGATGCAAAATAAATCTAGAGAACAATGTTAGGAAAGACCGTGTCCCAAGTCCTGGAAAACCTTTCCCTATTTCTATTGGTCACTTTAGAAGCTATGGCCCATCTGTTCAGTGCTGGTTGCCTCTTCCCTCATCTCACAGCTGCAGTTTAGGTCTTGCTATGACTTCCCAGTGTCTCACTAACCGACAAAAGGAGTCTGAAGCTGACTATTAAGCTTATATAAAATGCTATATTTTTTAGCAACCTGGTTGATTAACTAGCCAATGAAGAGATGATTAAAACAGGCTTTCTCATCTTCAGGCAGCTAAGCAGCAACTAAAATCTTAGAAGTCTGAAAAAAATTGTGTCAGAAAAATGATTAATTATCAAAAGTAAGACTTTCTAATGATTAATTATCAAAAGCAAGACTTTCAATTAAATTAGAAAATTCCAAGAATGGCTTCAATACACATTTATTTAAAGTGAGGCATCTGCAGAACAAATAATTCTTAAATTGTGATTCAGGTTGAAACAACTTCATAAAAATATGCTGAGACCAGGCATATCCACAGATCTTAACCACAAGATCACTTCTTTGCCCATTCTTCTTTTTCTTTTCTTTCCCGAATAACTTCTTTCAGATAGGGCTTAAGGTAGAATTTGTCCTAAAGAATGAAGAAAAATAATGGTCTTAAACCTCAAATTCATTATAAAGAACTTTTTTGCTTATAGCATAAGAAAATATAATCTGAAACTTCTAGGAACTATGTGCTTTTTAACTGTAAAACCTCACAAAGATCATGCAGTGAGGAAGTTAGGAGGAGGAGTATCAGGGAAAAAAAACAATGCCTAGAAGTTTTCCAGGTTTCAACGATATCCATACAAGGAACTAGAAGATCACTCAGGGGTCTTGATATAACTAAAACTCTTTGCATTAGAGAAGAAACTGAATTAGAGGGGGGGAAAAAGCCTCAAGACAAAAAAAAAAAAAACAAACCCAAAAAAACCCTGGAATCTAGCCCAGGCCTTCCATACTAAAGACTAGTAAAGACTAGCTTAGTGGTTTTCAAAGTCATTTCAGCTCACCTCACTCAGCTGCTGAAATGCTACTTATGTAGGATGAGTTGGAGAACACTAAAGCACTGTACAAATGAGTGTTTCTCCTGTTTCTGACTGCATGCTGAGTGATAAACACTGTTAGACAAAGCAAACCTGCTCTACCTCCTCATATTTTGTCCACTGCTCCTTAGGCAAGATCTGATGCCGCATGCTCAGGTCCAGGGCTCTCTTAATTCGAAACATTCTGTCATTATAAAGATGCTCAGGAAGCCTTCTTATGGCTTCTTTCACATCTTCAGTCTCATGTAGTGTATCATCTCGCATTAAACCTGTGATACAAACAGAAAAAGCAGATTAAACAGCCATCTCCATTTTTTTAAAAAGTGATTTTTAAAAAGTCTCATTATGTAGTCCTGACTGGCCTTGAACTCAGAGAATAACTTGTTTCTCTGACCTCAGTCTCATATTAGCCTTGAAATAACCATCTTCTTGCTTCTGTCTCTCTATTGCAAATTATAGGCATATACCTAGCAGTTTTTTCATGTATGTGTGTGCATGCACATACCTGTCCCTCCACATACACGTAGAGGTCAAAGGGTAAACTTAAGGTGTTGGTTCTTGTCTCTCCACCTTGCAAGAGCTAGCCCAGCAGCTTCTAGAGATTCATGTCTCTGCCCCCAAACTTCCCAGATTGGCACACTGGGATTATAGCTGCTTGTGCTACTGTTTCAACTTTTTTTTTAATGTTTATTTATTTATTGTATAAATAGTATTCTGACTGCATGTCTGCCTGCAGGCCAGAAGAGGGCAACAGATCTCATTATGAATGGTTGTGAGCCACCATGTGGTTGCTGGTAATTGAACTCAGGACCTCTGGAAGAGTAATTAGTGCTCTTAACCTCTGAACCATCTCTCCAGTCACCCTGTTTCAACTTTTATGTGGGTTCTGAACTCAGGTCATCACCATCTCCTCCACCCAGGAATTTTCTTTTCTAAAGAGCAAAATATCTTTATGATTTAAAACTCAAGACTTGACTGAAAAAGCACCAAATCACTATATAAGATGGAAACCAAAAGAATTTCAGACCTGAGTTATTTCTTGAAGGAGTATCTGGGCCTTTTAAAACCACTATCATAAAATTCCTATTTCATATGACCCAGTTCAGAAAATATTTAAAATGTGTATTTTGCCATTGAAAACACAAGTAGACCACATCTCTTCTGAGACGAAGAAGATATTAAATAACTAGGACCAGTGAGATGGTTAGGCAGGTGAAGGTATTTATTGAACAACCTAATGACCCAAGTTTGATCCCTAGACCCCATGGAGGAAGGAAAGAACTATATCGTAGAAGTCCTCCTCTGACTTCCACAAGCACACCTGGCATAATAAATTCTCCTTTAAAGTCATAAAGAACTTAAAATTATACTAAATTATACTAAAGATCCCTAAGATCTGCCAATGGTTCCATTCAGCTTCTAGACCACAAAGTGAAGATCAGAGCAAATTAGATAGCTGTAAGAAAGCTCACAAAACATATAAAGATGTGAAAGAAAAAAAGCATTTAGAATTTTAGCCCTCTCTTCAAACAAAAAATGAAAAACTCAAAATAGTTTAATTTTAAATTTGATACACACAAAAACAAAATAAAACATCTTTTTAGAACTATAAGAATTTTTAAAAAGCACAGCATTCAGGAACAACAAGAGGACGACAGAAAACAGAAACTCACCCAGTTTGTTGAATCCAGCAGCATTATAATACCATTTTCGAAAACCATCCAGCCACTTGCTTGATGCTGCAACTATAATTACCACACTGTTAGTTGCTATACTTATGAATGAATAAAATACATCAATAACCAAAGAACTCTCGTACTCTTATAAACCTAAGAAAGAATATTCCTTTGCATAATTTCACTTACGACATCATGGGAGAAAACCGTGAGCTCAAAATTAAAGGTGCCTAATATCCACAGAAATACTTCCTAAAACTTTGGGTTCTCAAAGTTCAAAGGCCCTCTGCATTGACCTGCTACTATCAGAACTGAAAGGACAAGGGTCAGGAAAAAGACCTGGAGCATTGTTATCATTTGTAGTCGCAAAAGCAAATTTTTCTTTTTAAAGGGGGTGAAGCTATAAGAGTTCAGGTTAGGTGGCAGGTCTGTCCTAGTCTCAAAAACTTTTAGTCTACATAATCTTATTTGGCCATCATTTTAAAAATATAATAATTACTGGAAAAACTTTTATAACATCAGTTAATCATTTAAAAATCAACAGATTAGTAAAAAAAAAAAAAAAAAAAAAAAGCTCATTTTCCTCCTCCCAAACAGCTAACTGAACACAAATAAGGAGGAATACTCCATGTTAAAATTTATTGTAACAGAGCATGTATGTAACTTCAGCACTTGGGAAGCTGAGGTAGTTTAAGATTGTAAATTTCAGATCTTGTATACAAAGAAAAACTAAAATAAGGACTGGGAATGTAGCTCAGCCTTGGAGCTCAAGCCTAGCAAGCAAAATAACCAATGCAAAAACAACTCATAATTCTTTGGGGAACAAGGCTGAGCCTGATGAATAAGTACCCTCAAAGAGGTCTAGGAAGCAGGGCAATGTCTGACAAGATGGCATCTTTCACTGGCTTGAAATTTGCCAAATAACTAGCCAATCAGAGCTCGAGATCCACCTGTCTCCACCTCGCCAGCACTAAGATTAAAAGCATGACAGGCAGGTCTGGAACTCGGGTTTTATTAAAAAACAAACAAACAACATGGGTTCTGGAAACTGAATTCAGGCATGTGCTTGCACGGCAAGGCAAGCGTTTTATCAACTGAGTTCTCTTCTCATGGTCTAAACTTTCTTTTAAAATTTTGGCTAGGGGCCGGGTGGTGGTGGTGAACGCCTTTAATCTCAGCACTCAGGAGGCAGAAGCAGGCGGATTTCTGTGAGTTCGAGACCAGCCTGGTCCACAGAGCTAGTTCCAGGACAGGCTCCAAAGCCACAGAGAAACCCTGTCTCGAAAAACCAAAAAAAATAAAAAAAAAAATAAATAAATAAATAAAAAAATTTGGCTAGGGCTAGTTTCTTAGCTCCTTCTGACTTTGTATACCTTACTATATGGCTTCCTCCAACCTCAGAAATTAAAATAAAATTGTTTCTAAGGGAAAATTAAAACAGTTCCACAAAGTCCTGCGTTCCAGCACCAGCACGACGTAAAATGGGTGTGGTGGTGTATTCCTGCAATTCCAGCATTTTTAGGGAAGCAGGAGGATCAGAACTTCAAGGTCATCCTTCAGTACATAGTGATTTCAAGACTGGCTCAAAAAATTCAAACATAAAATTTAAAGAATTAAAAATAAATCTAAAAACAAACACATAGGAGCTAAACTGTAAACAGAGCAGTAATTATAATAACAATTAAATTTAACACTTATAATGTGCCAGGCACTACTCTGCTCACCATTTCCACATGCTAGGTTAAAAGCATGTTGCAGAAAAGGAAGCAGGCTCACGGAAGGGAATCAATCTGATCTATATTGAAATCAGGTCTCTAGTATTAGACACGAACACCGACGCAGAATACCTTAAATTTAGTACCATTCTTTAAATTTTTGTCAAGTGGGTGACCTTCACAATTTCTAGGGACTGTGAGAAGGGTACCAGTATTGTTTTTTAAAAGCTATTCCAACTTAAAGCGCCAGAGGGCAAAGAGTGAATTAGTTAAATATTCTGGCATTCTATCCCACGACAAATTGGTTCTAAGCCTACAGAAAAAAAAGAAAAAAAAAAGTCGTTCCAGCTCTGCAGCCCATGTTCCAGATACACCTCGCTAAAGCTATAAACCTATCGAATCTTCCTCTAATTTTGACAAAAGTTCGTGGGGACTAGCTCAGAGAGCTATTTGCTCCGATCAATGTCACCAGCATGAAAAAGGTAGGACTTCTAGTGCAGAGGACCGTGTCTGTCTCCAAGGGCTCCCTTAGTCCACTGCGGCAGACTTCCACTCACCTCCTCACTTCCCCAAGCTGTCCTAAGGCCGAGGGGAAGGCGTCCGGACCCGCTGTCCAGCCATGGAGGGCTCCTTCCGCAGAGGTCCCGTTCCAGACCTCAGGCTGGCCAGGCCTGGCTCAGCAAAACCTGAGCTGGAGCTGGACTGGGACGCCACGTCCCTTACCCTCAAAGTGACTAGTTTGTTAGAGCAGAAGGGGAGCAAGATACTAGGACTGAAAACCGCCCCGCAACATCCACTAGGGAAGACCAGACACTTACCAGTAGGTCTGCCCGCCATGATGACCTGAGATCGAACTGCTGCCTTCTGGGTAAGTCCTAGAGGACACCCGGGGCTCTCGCGCAGGCGTCAAGCAAACCTTGGGGGACGGGGGAGGGGAGAGAAAGGGAGGGGAGGGCTCGTGCGCAGGCGTCCTGCAGACTTTCGGGAGTGTGGAGAGAAGCAGGAGCGGGGAGGGGCGGGGAAGGAGGGGAGGGGAGGGACGGGGCGGGGAGGGGCGGGGACCCGAGCAGGCGCAGCTCTGACGGCCCGCGGAAGGCTTAGGTGACTGAGTGAAGTCCCTACTTTGGGCTGATGATTTTGCGCTGTTTCAAGAAACTTTTTTTTTTCTTTGATACAATGGGAAAAACAGTGGCCGAGATATTAGGAGACGATGTTATTCAAGGTTTTGTTACAGGAAGGTACTTTTACGATATTAATAAAAGAGATAGGTAATGTGGTAGAAGATTTTCAGGCACACAGTCCTCAGTATGGAAGGACTCCTTTGATGCCCGAATTCCTTATGTCAAATGATGCGGTGTTTTAATACAATCCACATACATCTCCTGCATTCTTTAAATCACCTTTAGATTACCTTTAAAACAGGATATAAAATGCTGTCACGCTGCATTATTTTGGGAATAACACAGGAAAATGTACATACATGTTCAATACACAAATATCCCTCCCCAATCTGAATCCATAGATTTGGGCTCTTCAGGTACAGAAATGTGTCTGTATTCACACACTTCAGTATTGGAGAGAGAAGCTGAGTCTCAGGAAGTTTAGACAACATAAATGATCATAACCAAAGACAATGAATTCAATGAACTGGGATGAGTCTACTTTTTTTTTTTTTCTAGAATTGAGAAATCCATGTTCAAATACAGGCTTCTTTATTTCTAGGATCATATGCTGCGCAACTAATCCCAGAAAACTAAACCTCTAGGCTTCACTTTCTCCACCTAAGGATCCATATCAAAACATTTTAGTAGAAAGTTAGGTCAGATAAGTTTTAAAAACATTAACTTTAAAGCAGGAGCGCATGCCTATGATCCTAGAATTCAGTAAGCTGAGGCAGGAGGATCACTGCAAGTTCTAGGTCGTAGTTGTCTACATACTGAATTTGACTCCATTCTGGATCAATCACCACCCACTCACATAAAACAAAAAATATATATATTAAGCCTAAGATATATTTTAGAATATGTATGTAATATCAGAAGCAGAGCAAGTACATAGACTGTATACTTTCAAGGTCTTAGCCCCAACAGGTGAGATCTAACACATAAAATAAGGACAGAAAATGGGGAAAGTGATATTACTGTTGTTTGACCATGACTCAACTTTGTCTTTACCCTGCTGCCTTTCAGTCTTAAGTTGAAACCTGTGACAGCCTAGAACTGTATCATTATGAATTCAAAGTGTTATTTAATGGCTTTAGTCATGAATTCTACAGTTATGCTACCTTTCTTCACTTCTGTTTCTGATACCATATATCCCTCGGCTCTAAGAGTGTATGTAGTGGTCAACATGAAGTCTGAAAGATAGGAAAACAAATACTTATATACACTGGCACATTGCTTTGCAAAGGATATTCATTAAACTCTTCATCCTGACAAGTTTCAGCATCGGAGTGATCATATGTCAAGGTATGTTAAAGTATCAGATATCCAATATAGTAAAAAAAAAATTCAGCTTTATAGGCAGAAAGCCTAGGGTTTGGTGTTTATGTTTTAGGAGGTTGGGGAAATGGTTTAGTGGATACAAACCTTAGCTTGGTTAGGATCTCTCACTGAATTTGGAGCTCACCAATTTGGACAAGACTAGCTGGCCAGCAAGCCTGAGGGAGCTTTCTGCTTCCATCTCCCCAGCACTGAGATTATACGTACACTGGAGGCCTCAGTTATTACATGGGTTCTGGGGATTAAACTGAAGTCCTCGTGTGTGAGCAGCACTTGGCTGACTAAGCTATTGCCTTAGTCCCAAGCTAACCTATGATACTGAGCGGATTGCTCACAAAGGTGAATTGTCATTCTTAGACATAGACTGTTTCTTTGCTTATTTATTTCACACATTTATGTCACATTGACCAATGTATTTTAGGACATTACATATCAAGTTAATAAGAAATAGGAAAGACACTATATCTGGCCCTGAGCAATCATCAACTTAGTTACTTTACTCATAGTAGTTTTTCAGGATATCTGATACAACACAGAACTCTGGTATATAATAAACCACATTCTAATTTAGTGGTTTAAAACACATTAATTCTCAATTTTGACTTGGCTATTTCTGCAAAAACTGGAATACTCACTACCACCACTTTATTAGACCAGCATAACTACTTAACTACATTCTAAATCTTATCCTTATACCCAGAGATAAATGCAGCTACTACCTTCATCAAAAAAAGCCTCTCTTTATAGTAAATGGAGACCATCACAGAAAACCACAACTGGATACAATGCAGGAATCAACAGATTGTGGAAAGATCAGCCTCAATGGATACATCTACAACACAGCTCCTATGCCTGTGGCTCAGAGAAGATAGAGGAAAAGGAGACAGAAAAATTTAAGAGTCAGTACACTAAGAAGTCTGCTGTAAAACAATCTCTCCTAGAAATGGCAGCATAAACGACTGGTGTGAATGGCAGTATCAATAGATATGCCAACATGGAAGGGGGAAACTTTTGAGGGGTCCCATCCTTAGACAAATAATTATAGGTAACTAATGACTCTGGGATTAGCCTCTGTCTTGATTAGTGTAGTGGTTTAAGCACTAGTTACCAGGGTGTGGCACTATTTGAGAAGGATTAGGAGGTGTGAATGTTTTGGAGGAAGTATGTCACCAGGAGTGGGCTTTGATCCATGCCAGGCGCAATCTCTTCCTCTCTGCCTATCAATCAGGATGTAGAGGTCTCAGCTATTTCTCCAGCACCATATCTGCCTGGGTACGGCCACGCTCCCTGCCATGATGATAAGGACTAACCTCTGAAACTGTAAACCACCACCCAATGAAATGCTTTGTTTTATAAAAGTTGCCTTGGTCCTAGTATCTCTTTACAGCAACAGAAAAATGACTAATGCAGTTGGCCAATGCAGAATGATGAGCCCTGAAACCATATACACAAAAGCAGCAAAAGACTCAGAAGACTGTGCTTATATATTTGTGCATGCACATATATACATGTATATATGCACTTAGCAGTAATAAAAAGAAGTTATCAAATTGAGGGAGGGTATGAAAAGGGTGGGAGAAAGGGTACCTGAAAGAGTCTGGAGGGAGGAAAGGGAACAGGAAAGTGATGTAATTCTTCTAATAAAATAAATAATAAATACAAAAAGCCAACCAAACCAAACAAGTACCAAAAATCAGAATTATGAAAAAAATGTTTTCAATATTGAAACCCAAGACATTTATTTTTTAAAATACAGTGATTTATTGATGTATACATTTACTTTACAAGAATATATTTAAGTTTTCATCAAAAACTAAAGTGTTTTTAAGAATTTCTCAAAATCATTTACTGAAGTTTTGGCAATCTCTTTGCAGAATACTTCATCAGGAATAGATACCACCTTGTCCAAAGAGACATAGTTAGGTTTTGCTGGATCATACTGTGCTTTTCCCAAGTAGACAAGAAACAAATGTCTTTCTTTAATTTTAAATATTCTTGTATTAAATACCTGGAAAAGAAAGAAATTTACAATAAAAAGCTGAAATACTAACAAATTTTCTTGGTTACCTACTTTAATAAGTTAGTTACAATGACTGTATGTTCAATAAATATGATTAATGCTATAGGATTTAAGTTATATGGTTTCTGCTCAGAATTATAGTTAAGGAGGCTAAGGGAGTAGATCGGTTTAAAGATAAATGTGTAGGATGGGAGAGGGTCTGAGTTTGATTCCTAGCACACACGTATTATTAGGTAAGAAACTAGGAGTTGAGTACAGTGATGCCCACCTGCAATCGCAGCACTTGGTAAGCTAAAGCAGGAGAGCATCAGAAGAGCAAATCCTTAGGCTTCACCCCAAAACCACCTCATCTGTAACTTGGGAATGAGGCCCAGAAATCTGTTTTAACAAGTTTTTTTAGAACCAACATTAGAGAGCAAGATCTCTGTCAGCAAAAGGGAATTGTCTCTGTTTTGATCTTTAAATTCTGTTACCCCCCAAAAGAATCAAAATAAAATGAGGCTGCCCCTTTGGGAGGTGAAGAGGGAAAGCATGCCTCTTCCTGTTAAAATCCCCAAGGACTAAGGAAAGCACAGCCATTTGACAAAGGAATCACGAGACAGCTAAGTGCCTAAAGCCTGCTGCTACAGAGGTGAAGGGAGCACAAGAGAAGGGCTCACACTGGAGTGACAGTCTGCAGCATAAGGAACTGGGGCTCCTGAAGGGGTGGTCTCAAGCACATTCTTGGCTGTGGGACACTCCATGGGGAACATACTTTTAGATTTCTTTCCCAGTGTACAAAGTGATAATTGTGCACAAGGAGAGACATGAAGGAAAACAAGTGTTGAAAATTAACTTGAGAACAGTGACCACAGAAAGTATATGCTGCTATGATGTGACATTGGTATGCTTCTAGAATAAAACATCCCTTTGTGTTTCTGCATTGATGGTCATGAGGTTCACAGGAAAAGAAACATGAGATAGAATAACAGATAGAAAAAGGAGGCCCGTATGGACTGGCACAAGCCATCAGTGGATTTGCAGACAAGGTGCTGGACTAGAAGCCCCGTGTGAGGTTATGGAGAAGAGTCATAATAAGAAAAAACAGACTTGACTGCAAAGAGACTGAGAGGAAACGGACAACTACCAAGACAGGCAGACTCCTACCCTCAAGACACACCTACAGCCTACACAGCCCTCAAAACCCACTACAGGTTTTGGTGAGACAGTGTCCAGTGGTGGACAGGAGTCTCACATTGTCCCTTTGTTTTCCTTTTTTTGTCAAATAGGGTTGATTTCTGGAAGAGTAACTATAAAGAGTCCATACACACAAAGCAGTATGAACTCAACAGGTATTATTTCTATGGTTTTCTCTCTCCTATTTACTGAATTAATTGCCCCATGAGCCCTCTACTACGGTGTGAGCTTATTTTAAATCTCTGCCTCTCTTACAAGCCACATATGATTGAGTTCTTTAGGGTTAGTGCTCACACACAGTCTAGCCCAGGGCAGATGGTCCACTCTATAATGAATGACTGGACCCCACTTGTGCACTCTAAAGATATGTTTCTAGCTAACGTAACTTTTGATTGATTTAATAAAGAGCTGAATACCCAACAGCTAGTCAGGAGAGGATAGGCGGGACTTCTGGGGAAGAGAGAGAAGCAGAGATGTAGAACAAGGTGGGTGTACAGAATGGGGGATAAGGAAAAGCCATGTGGCAGAACATAGATTAATAAAAATAGGTTAATTTAAGTTATAAGAACTAGTTGGGAAGAAGCATAAGCTACTGAAGGCCAAGCTTTCATAATTAATAATAAGTCTCTGTCAATATCAGGGAGTTGGTGGCCCCAAGGAAAGTCGAATGAGAAAGATAGTTACACCCACTGGGTAGGACGAGGTCAGGTTTCCATATAACCCACTCTCAATAATCTATTGCCCCAGGAGACAAGAAACTGTCACTGCTTTTTCATAGATTACTTATAATTATTCCATAAGCTGGAGTCAAACAATTCTAGGCCTCCTATACTTTTTTATAATGTGCCAGCATCATCCTATATTAAGGGTTACTCAGATGGGCAAATAAACATCCCTCTATGTGAAGGAAGTGGACTAAATACAATCTAGTTCTGAGAGTTATTAAGGTTATATATCTTTTCACATCTCTATATCATGAACAAATAAAACAATATTTTTTAAATTTAATGGAGAAAAGTCCAAGAGACTATGCTTGAGTTTTCTCCTGATTCCAACAGGCAAAGGGAAGAGTAGGTAAAAGTTACAAGGGAAGAGACAGCTTGAGCCTTCTTAGGAGCCCAGCAGCTGTGAACTTGCTACAAATACACAGCACCACACCTGAAGCCTGAGTGCAGAACAAGGTCTGAGAGAACTGGGAGATATGTTACCTGCGGGAACTTGACAATGATGTGGTGGGGAATATTCATCACGTTGTGTACATAATCAAAAGTTTCCGTAAGTTTCCTTTTGTTTGCAGTTAGCATCTTTGGGACTCTGGTGACCATATGTTGAATTTCATTATGTTTAAAACCAAGTTCAAGGCGATAAACCTACAAGAAAGTAAATACTTGGAGTCATGAGAAGAAATAGTCTTTTGGTACTATGCTGTAGTGCAAACTGATTCTTCTAAAGTTAAAATAATGACCTTTCAAAATTTGGGGACATTTGTATCACTGCCCCTTTCGGGATTATAGCTCACTGGTTGGGGTCACCCAAATTTCAAACCCCTCACCCAAGCAAAAGCTCCTCTACATTGATGGTCATGAGGTCCACATAAAAAGAAACATGAGATGGAATAACACATAAAGAAAGGAGGCCCGTATGGACTGGCACAAGCCATTAGTGTTAGGTTTCCAGACAAGGTGCTGGACTAGAAGCCCCCATGTGAGATTATGGAGAAGAGTCATAATAAGAAAAAACAGACTTGACAGCAAAGAGACTGAGAGGAAATGAACAATTATCAAGACAGGCAGACTCCTACCCTCAAGACACTCCTACAGCCTACACAGCCCTCAAAACCCACTACAGGTTTTGGTGAGACAGTGATTCCTGGGCCAGTGGTGGACAGGAGTCTCACATTGTCCATTTGCACTCTGGTATGCGGAGACTCTCTGCAATCTTGAAAGATAACATGTTATTTGAAACAGAGGTACACTGGAGGCTTGACTTTGGGGACAACAGTGAGAAAGTGATCCAATCTGAAACAGCCTCAGTGAGAGTGAAAACCAGCCTACAAACCACAATCCCAGAGAACTTGACAAGAGAGATTTACATAGATCTAATCTATATGGGAAGTAGAAAGTAGAAAAAGACTAGATCTCCTGAGTAAATTGGGACCTTGGGGAAGGATTAAAGGGGAAGGGGAGAGGGAGGGAGGGAAGCAGAGAAAAATGTAGAGCTCAATAAATATCAATAACAAAACAAAACAGGAATGTAAAGAAATTAGCTTCTCATAGCTTGAAGATATGTTACCTTCATATTTTCTTTCACAGGCTCCAGACTTCCTGTTAGTAGCCTTGGAAGACGAACAACCAGATCTCTAGTCTACAGTTAAAACAAAGTAATTATCATCACTATACATGAATATCTAACTAGTTTGGAAAACTAAGACATTACAAGGAATGCCAAGCTAGAATTTAAAATATGACCCAATCAAAGAAATGACAAAAAGTTTGGAAATATGTATCAACCTAACATTATTTGATGAGAAATCTAACATGGAATCAGAATTTAAGAAGCTATTGATGGTATACTATAAAGTGATGGAGCCTCCTTTTTAATCTATCAGGCTAACATTTTTGTACAGAAAGTATAATGCATTTATAAGATCTATGTAGGTCAGACACTTAGAAACATGACACTTAAAGGTTACTAAAAGAGAAAATACATTTCATCTATCTATCTATCTATCTATCTATCTATCTATCTATCTATCATCATCTATCTATCTATCTATCTATCTATCTATCTATCTATCTATCTATCTATCTATCTATCTATCTATCTATCCATCCATCCACTCACCCACCCACCCATCCATTTATTATTTATTTACCTTCTTCACACTCAGTTCAAGCTCTTTCTGAAAAAAACCCAGTCTGTTATCCAGTCTTTCCACGGAGAAGCTCAACAGAAATGGTGCATTTCTGACCATCCGCGCAATATCTGTCTTACTGAAATGTTTTGACTGTAGATAAGCTACTCTGGAGAAATAATAAAAAAAAACATATGCATGATAAACATTTCCTATAAAAATAAATCATGCTAATTTCTAAGGTAATATCTAAACTTGTTTTGAGACCATGAGTACAAACAGGAGTACTGTACATAATTTCTACCCCACCTCTCCTCTGTCCCATCCTCATCTTTTTAATGAGTTATTTTTACATATATACACACACACACACACACACACACACACTCACACATATGTATATATAAATAGAAACTTCTGAGTCTACTCAACGCAAAATTGGTTCTTTTTTTTAAGGACCCTATAACTTCTCATAAAAAAAGATCAATAAAAGTACTCTGTAAGCTGTGTGGTGGTGGTACACTCCTTTATCCCAGGAGAGACAGGTGGATCTCTAAGTTTGAGGCCAGCCTAGACTACAGAGCAAGTTCCAGGACAGTCAGGGCTACACAGAGAAGCCCTGTCTCGAAAACCACCAATAAAACCCTCTGTAATATCCCAAATATGGACACATTTTCAGGAGAAGCACTGACAATTTTTTTTTTATTAGTTTCCATTTACTTTAAATGAGAAAATAATTCTAATATACTTCAGGTAGATCTTTAAATTAAACAAACCATTATTATATGTGTGTGATGGGGGAGGGGCGCATACACATGCCTTGGGGCACAAGTGGAACTCAGAGGACAATCTTAGGGGTTGGCCTTAGCCATCCACCTTATTTTGAGACAGGGTCTCCCATTGCTCACAGCCACATAAGCCAGGTTAGCTATGGTGTGAGCTCCAGAAGATTCTATTTTCTGCCTCCCACCACCAAAAGCTGGCCGAGATTACAAATATGTGGCAAAGCACCTGGCTTTTTGTGGATTCTGGCTCTCACACTTGGATGGTAAAAACACTTTATCCACTGAGCCATCTATTTCCAGCCAAAATTTTTAGCTTTGAGACAGAGTCTTATTACTTAGCCCAGGTTAGCCTTGATCTTTTCATTTTCTGGAATTAGTTTCCCAAGTGCTAAGATTACAAGCATGCATTACATGCCTCACACAAAACAATATATATTTATATAAACTACATACAGTTGATTCATTTGGAAATTCCACAAAGGACCTGCAATTTTATACACTAAATTATTTTCACTGAAAAGAAAATAAGTACATAAAATTGGTGCTATTATGGATAGTATAGAAAATAAGCCTGCTATATCTAGGAAAGCCAAAAATCAAGTTTTAATTAAATATTTTATATCCCTGCCTACTCAGTAGAAACCTACTGTTTATACTGTTTATCATTCTTATTTTTGAGTATATACAGATGAAATAGTACAAAAATTCAAATAAACATTTCTCTACCCAGTCAGGAACATGTGACAGGCAACTTGAGCAAGAAACTTGCTTCCTTAACACAGGTTTCTTTCACAGAATTAAATGTAGGGAGATGCTTTATACAGTAAGCAGTCAAGATTCTGGAATCTGGCCATCTTGGTTGGAATACTAGCTCTGCCATCTATACTATGTGTGTAATCTTGGGAAAATTACTTAAACTTTCTATACCTCATGTAATTATGTGAAACCTCTCAAGTGATTCCCACTGCCTGATATTCATGCTTTCCTGGAATAAATCTGGAGCAATGAGGCAAATTGACTTTTGAATGGTGAAGGAATCTCTACCTGAAGACAGGAAGACAGGATGCTGAGTGTGAAGTTCTTAGAACCACCCTTTGCCTGTGCCACATGAAAGTTTGTATCACAGGAGCAGATAAGTCCCATAACAAGAAAGAATCAGTCTTTTAAGTCTGATGCCTAGTCCAGTGCCTTAACTATGTAAGATGTTCAATGTAAGAAATGCAGATGTTTTGAGTTTCATATTTTTCTTACCTCACAGAAAAGGAATTAGTTTATTATTAACTCAAGAAACTGCTAAACCCTTACTGGCTCAATCTCAATGTGGAGAACCGTCTAGAGCACTTATTTTCAACCTGTGAGTGGAAACCCCTTTAGGGGAGGGTTAACCAACCCTTTCACAGGGGTGGCATATCAGATGCTTACATTCCAAATCATAACAGTAGCACAATTATAGTTATGAAGTAGCAATGAAAATAATTTTATGGTTGGGATGACCACAGCATGAGAAACTGTACTAAATGGTCAAGGCATTAGGAAGGTTGAAAACCACTGATCTACAGGGATTGTTACTGAGCAGCAAGAGGAGATAAGTGTGATCTTGGCAGGACCAGAGGAAAATTACCCTAGGCAGAGACTGAGAGAAATGTCCAACTGATGTGAGAGATAGCTGAGGTGGAACTGAGGGGTCCTGGCATTTCACTGAATGCCAAAAGTTATGAGTGATAGTTGTGATTTGGGTAATAAGGCAAACAGAATAGCATTTCCACTCAATGTGTCTGAGAATACACTCCATGATGAAGTCAGAGTTAACTTAAGAACAGGGCATGTTCTGAGTGGTATTATGTATATTAATGTGTAATACATCAACAACTTACAGTAGATGTTTTCATAGATTAATACCTCTCTGATGAATGAAGTGCAAAACTGTTTATAAATGCTCTAACGGTCATCAACTAATCTTGGCTGTCAACCTGACTACACCTGAATCAACTAACCCCAAGTTGCTGGGTATACCTATGAGGGATTTTTCTTTTTCTTCTTCTTCTTCTTCTTCTTTTTTTTTAAGATTTATTTCTTATATATACAGTATTATGCCTCCATATATGCCTGCATGCCAGAAGAGGGCACCAGATCTCATTATAGATGGTTGAGCCACCACGTGGTGTAGGTAGAGGACTGCTCATTCGTTTCCAGGACGCCCAGACCCCAAATAATCAAACAGCAACTACATTACTTACAATACTGTTTGGCCGGTAGCTTAAGCAAATTTCTAACTAGCTCTGACATCTTAAATTAACCGATTTCTATTATTTTATATTTTACCACGAGGCTCATGATTTACCGGTACCAGCATCTGTCTCCTCTGGTGGCTACATGGTTTCTCACTGACTCCACCTACGTTTTCCTCTATTTCTGCATGTCTAGTTCATACAGCACACCATTAAGTAGTCCAGGCAAGAACATTTTCTTGCCCAAATGGCTAGCCAGCTCCATGAGAAGCCTTTTCAATGCCAACAGGAGCGGATGCGTCTCATTTTGTCATGAAAAGTCATAAGTTCTTAAAACATTTAAAATGTCATATTCTTTATGAAAAATTGAAAGATTATCTATCTAACTGAAATATATTTCTATATATCAAGAAAACCTAACTGACATGACTACAAGTCTGACTATTATAGATGACTATTAACCTGTATTTCTTAATTATACGTCACATTTTTAAATGAGCTGCACAAACACAATACCTTAATCAAGAGCAGAAATATATATATATAACAAAATTGACCTTAAATTTGTATCAATAGACCAAGATCCATACCAATGAATTGTATTTATCTCTAGAGCATATCCTCCTTTAAATGTAAATAAACATTTATAAACAATATTTGGGAATTTGGGTGTAGTTCTCTCCAAATGCTTCCTGCTTTTTGTTGGGTAAAGTATTTTATTGGGGGGGGGATGGATTACGGAGATCTTTCAGAGGGTCTTGATCCATCAAACCACATTAGTCTGGAAGAAATCCACAGGTTCTCATCCTCTGTAGAGACAAAAGAATCTCTTTTCCAAAACGATATATCCTTAGACTCAAATTTTGAAGTCAAGATACCTTTAATATATATTGGTTTAGCTTAACAGCTTGTATAATGAAATGTCTCTCTGTACTTAGCTCATTCACAGCCAAAAATTTAAAGAAAACACAATAATATACATAATCCAGACTCTCTGTGTATATTTCATCTTTACATGGCTTAGTTTTCTTTACTCTATTACTTTTTCTACAAGTTTAATAATGATTTTATTACCTTTACTCTTTTAATCTATGACTGCCTATATTCTATCTTTTTAAAGACTTTATTTTTTTATATTCTTTTTCTTCTCTCTCAAGTCTATGTACAGTTATTCAACACTGTGACCCATTTAGAGGTCTTTCCCATCTGAATTTGTTTTTATTGCATATCTGTAATCCTTTTCTGACCAGGAACACTTTTAAAATGATAAGCAGCTTGATTGTAGCAGCTCTAGATGCCGGCTCTGCCTCTCTCTGCCTCTCAATATGAAGGTACCATTAGCACCGGGTAGGAGCTATGTTCACCAGCTTAACTCTGAGAAGAAGCATGAAGCACACAAAAACTTTTTATCTGAGTAACAACTAAATCTTCCAGGCAATGAGGCAGTGTACTTTGTGGCTTGGAAATATCTCTGTGTGTGGTGGTGGGAATCCGCCATGCTCTCCTCCTGTACATTCCTAGCAGACCCGACCCTGCCGACTGCCCAGGTGGGGAGTGCTGAGACACAGGCATGGTCTCAGCTACTTTTCTCCTGACCCCAAATGGGCATATAAGCATTTGGACCTGAAGTGAGTGGTGGGCACTAGCCCCAAACGTTTCAGACCACACTGGCACCCCAATTTGTAGGCGGAGACTGATCGTTCATTTCCAGGCCACCCAGACACAGAAACTATATTACTTGGAATATTGTTTGGCCAATAGCTTAAATGTATTTCTAGCTAGAGCTCTTTTATCTTAAATTAACCCATTTCTATTATTTTATAATTTACCACAAGGCTCGTGGTTTACCAGTACTGGCATCTGTCTCCTCCAGCAGCTACACAGTGTCCCACTGACTCTGCCTATTTTTTCCTCTGAATTCCCACCTTACTCTATTCTGCTAAACTACTGGTCAAAAGAGCTTTATTCATTAACCAATAAAAGCAATACATATACAGAAGGGCTTCCCACACTAATGTGGTTGCTGAGAATTGTACTCAGGACCTCTGAAAGAACAGCCAGTGCTTCTAACCTCTGAGTCATCTTTCTAGACTTGAGGGATTTTTCTTAATCAGGTTATTTGATAGGGGAAGACCAACCTTAAATCTGGCCACTCCATCTGATGGCAGCCCACATAAAAAGACCTGGAAGGAGGAAGGTTTTGCTTTTTGTGTGTTGCCCTCACTCTACCTGACAAGCAGGAAATTAATTTATCAGGTTGTTTTTGGCATTCCTTTGATGGTATCAGTACCAACTTCTTTGGGATTCCACCTACACACCAGGAATTCTTCATGATTCAGCAGCTGTCTAGGTCTGCTGAGATGTCCAACTTCATGGACTAAACAACTAGAGCATCCTTGGCCTTTTGGTCATGAGACAGTCATTGTTAGACTAGTGAGTCACAGCCTGTAATCCATTCTAATAAATATATATTAAAAGGCTACCAGTTTCCTTATTTAGAGAGCCATGACTATGATAAAGGGAATAACCTTTCAACTTATGGAAAAGTTTTAACTTTTATTATATTATATTATATTTATATTATAAACAAATTGCTCAAAGAATACTAAATGTCTGCTATCAAAAATTAGAAATGTTAGGTATGACAGCACACATCTATAACTCCAGTACTTAGAAGGCCAAAGTAGGAGGGTTATGAGTTCAAGTTCAGTCAGGGGTACATAATGAGACCATGTCTCCAAACAAGAAAAAGGAAAACAATCACAACAGCCACAATCTATGAACTTGTAAGTGTACTTAGATAATTTACTATTTGTTAATAGAGATTTTAGAGAGACATTTCCAGGTTCTGAAGAGAAGTATTTCAATACTAATTGATTAATACGTTAAAAAGAAAAACAACTGACAGTTGATAAAACAACTGTTTTACTCTATTTGCATTAAAAGTGCATAACTGAAAGAACCACTCATAGTCACTCAACAGATCCTTGAATAGCAGACTAGAAAATTTCTCACACATACGTGAGTAATTCTTCCATAAGCACTTCCTAGGTTATGTGGAAATCATTTCAAACTTTACCTTGTCTTAAGATTTTCAAGATCTTCAGAGAAAATAGCATAATTTTTTGTTAGGAATGGTCCCAGGTGGCTATCTTCTAAACCCAAATCTTTAAGAAATAGGAGTATTTGCTTAATGTCTTTTTCAAAATCCAGTCTTAGAAGGAAGTTGGCTACATCAAGATGTCTTTCTATCTTTGACAAATCCACTCCTGTAACAAATGGAAAGGATTGGTTTAAAGTCAATTTCTTATTCAGTCATTAATTTCATACAGGAAAAATTACTGATGACGAATAATCTATTTAAGGGAGAAATGACAAATGGAAACAAAGTATTTTTAAATGAAACTGGTTGTAGAAATAGATTAAAATTAATTATAGTGTTTATGTCCAAGGTCAACATAGAGGTAAAGTTTCCCCAAAGAGAAAGTCACTAAATCACTCAGCTTCTTGGGAGGCTAAGTCAGGAGAATCATAAGTTTGAGGCCTGCTTGGGTTACACAGTGAACTCATGGTCAATGGTGAAACTTGAAGAGAATACTTTAAAGTACAAAAATAAAATAAAATCTACAAAGGCTAGAGAGATAGTTCAGTGATATAGTGCTTGCTTAGTATACCTAAGACAAGGTCAATCCTCAATAGGACAAAACAAAACCCATTTCCTAAAGTGATTTTAGAGGCACCTTCATACAAAGCAATGAAATAACATTGTCCCCTAGTAGCATCCACAATCAAAAATATCATCATATTCACTCACCAAATTTAGAAACACATGTAATTCCAACTCTAAATTTCTTGCTATGAGTATGTGCACACCCACCCATACCACACACCGAACACAGACCAGAAGCAGACCCAGAATGAACATAAGCAATTTATCACACACTAGTGATGGCATTTTAATTCAATAAGAAAGATAATACTAGTCATTAAAGTACAATGAGATCACTAGTTACACTAAAATGTTTCTGTGTCTTATTTGCAGATTGATTGATAATCTAAATATATGCTAGTTCTACACATAGAAAACAAAGAACATAAACAAATATTAATTATGGAAAAACAAAAAAGTCCATGGCTAGCTTTCCACTTACTTTGTAAGAGAAAGGTTTGGAAAGCTACCCAATAAACTGATAATAGTGTTTATACTTGGGAGCAAGGGTACCTCTTGGAATAGCTGAACTTCTATCAACTACATATAATTCTTTTGTAACTTAAAAATCACACAAAATCAAGTCTAATCAATGAATGAATAAAAAAAGGAGATGGAAGCCAGTTTCAAAAATCTGTGATAAATGGGGAAACGCTTTAAAAGTAACCTAAAAAGCCGGGCGGTGGTGGCGCACGCCTTTAATCCCAGTACTCAGGAGGCAGAGGCAGGCGGATCTCTGTGAGTTCGAGACCAGCCTGGTCTACAGAGCTAGTTCCAGGACAGGCTCCAAAACCACAGAGAAACCCTGTCTCGAAAAACCAAAAAAAAAAAAAGTAACCTAAAAGACTTGAACTCCAAGTGATTTTACACATATTGGAGGGCCTTGCGCAGTTTAAGTTGTCACACCCTGGCTGTGAGGAAATGGAAACCTGCTTTTAGTAGTAGTGGGAGTGCAGAATCCCATCAGGAGAGCTTAAGTCCTCAGCTCACTCAGAATTCTACTAAAATGAAAAGCTGGACACTGCCTACTGTGGACCAGACACTTCTGCTAAGCACTGGGATGAAAATGAGCAATACATGCTCTAAAAGATGTGGACATTGCATCTCTTGCTGTCACATATATTTAGTCATCAGTAAGATCTGGAAAGAAGAAACATTATCCTACAGAGCTCAAACACAAAGAAATATAATACAGTGGCATGAGCAGAGTAAATGGACACACAACATCTATCTAGCAGTGAGATAAGGAGGCCAAGCCTTTTCCAGAGCACAGAGAGAAATGTAAGCTATTAGTGAAGTGTTGCAAGGCAGAAGCTGTTGCCATGGGACGAACAGTTTAAGGACCTGAAGAAGAGTGACCTGACCAGGACCTTCCAGCCTTTATGTTGCTCTGGCAGTAGTTGCCTAGAAGTCAGCTGGCATAGGAGCCCTGTGCACAGGACTGGCCTCCTAGGATCTTGAACAAGCAGAGAAAGGAGGAAAACAAACAGAAGAGTACTACAACTTTACCACTAAAAATACTGACAAACAACAATGGATCCTCCAAGTTACTGCCATTTACAGTTACTTCTAAGACATGCTACTGAGCTTATTAGCATATACAAAAAGAATGACTGAAACATATCTGAAAGCTCTAAGTATAGTGCAAATTATTTATAGGTCTGGACCATGGTTATCCTTCATCACCCTGAGTACCTGCTGTAGGCTAGGGAAGCTGTTCTGGAAGAAAAGGTAACTTACTCTCCTGCACACTCATAGCAGGTGTCAGATGTCGTCTCTCACCTTTGAACTTACTTCAGAACATCTTTTAAGCTGTGAACATTCCGAAATTCAATAGATATTTTAGGTATATCTACATCTTTCTGTGGATATTTAAAACATACAGATTTCCATAACTTACTAAGTATGGGAACTTTGTACCCTCCCACCAACATCTCCCGATAGCCCCTTCCCTATCCCAAATCACCATTCTTCTCTTTCTCTGCTTCTACTGAGACATGTCTTTGCATGCAAGTCCTCCAAGTCTTGTTGGAAATGACGGTACGTCACTGTCTGCTATTGATGACCAGTATTCCATTGTGTATTTGTGCAACGTATTTCTTTTAACAATTCAGTAATTTATGGATACATAGGTTAATAAAAGAGGCTTTATTTGTATTTCTAATTTTGGACTTCTCATTTTACTTCCATCTTCATCTTCCAGTTCTTCTCAAATAGGTATTTGTTATCCTGACTAGCCTAGAACTCACTATGTAGACCAGGCTAGCCTTGATCTCAGAGATCCACCTACCTCTTGCTTCACAAAGAGATTCCCAAGCCTAGCCTCACATGAAGCTTTTTAAGAACATAGATTCCTTAGGTACCTACATATTTGGGTAACATCTGGCGAACTAGGTCCTAAACAGGAGTGAAACATTACCATATTTTGTCATTAGTACAGGTATAAAAGCAGGCAAAGTGGAACTCAGAAGGGTCACTCAGATAACAGGGCCAGAGAACACATTTCAGAAGCTATTTGAACTTGAGATAAGTTCTCCAACTGCCAGTCAACTAAAGGAGTGATGTAGGCAAGAGGAGAGACTGACAAGATGTGCAGGAGGAAAGCAGGGAGAGCTCGAAGACCTTCGAAAGCTTCGAAGATTTGAAGCAGGGCTAGAGAGATGGCTCAGAGGTTAAGAGAACTGACTGCTGTTTCAGAGGTCCTGAGTTCAATTCCCAGCAACCACATGATGACTCACACCCATCTATAATGAGATCTGGTACATAATAAATAAATTAAAAAGAAAAATAAAATTTAAAAAAAGATTTGAAGCAGTTAACCAGTGCTTTCAATTAGCAATTTAGAAGGAACACTAATACCATAGAGATTTTTCAGGGTCAAAATAGCTGAATAGGAAGTTATCAAGTTAGGGTCTGTGAGTTTGGCTCAGTAGGTATAGTGCTTGCCTTATAAACATGAGGACTTGAGTTTGTTCTCCAGAAGCCATGTTAAAAAAAAAAAAAAGTCTGGAAGGGTGCTGTGCACTTTTAATTCCAGCACTGGGTAAGTGGAGACAGACAAATCCCTGAGGCTCATTGGCCAGTCAGTTCAGCCTATTTGCATGTCCAGACCAAGGAAAGAAGCTGGCCTAAATCAAAACAAAACAAAACAAAAGGAATCAATCAAAAGAAAATAAAAACTATCTTTTGGCCACATGTATACACACACACACACACACACACACACACACACAAACTCATACATAGGATTATCAAGGTAGGTAAGTGACAAATGAGATCTAAAGAAGTGGTAACGGCCGGGCGGTGGTGGCGCACGCCTATAATCCCAGCACTCGGGAGGCAGAGGCAGGCGGATCTCTGTGAGTTCGAGGCCAGCCTGGTCTACCAAGGGAGTTCCAGGACAGGC
>NW_004949127.1:4453798-4462922 GCF_000317375.1 Microtus ochrogaster | reverse complement strand
AAAAACCAAAAAAAAAAAAAAAAAAAAAAAGAAGTGGTAACGACAGAATAAGAGCAAACTTGAGAGAGATAGAATATGGAGGATTAGGAGGATTAGGTTCTAAAAAGATGTTAAGGAGGGAGGGAGAAAAGAAAGAAACAAGGACAACCCCTAAGAGTCTCCTGCATTGGCGCAGGTATTTTTTTTTTTCTATTTCTGATAAACAAAACAGCTCTCCAAGATATGGTGAATGAGAAACAAAAAGGGAGCTTCTTTGGTGAAACAAGATTTATCTATATCCCCCAAACACAACATATGAAAACAGAATTATCAAAATAAGACACAGAAAGGCCCACAAATAAGAATTCTAATGGAAGATGCCAGTATGTGAAACACTAAAAGTTTTAGAATTTGTACTTTTTGGATTTTGGATGATCAATTGGTAAACTCTATGCAGATATTCCAAAAAATATGAAAAAGCCTCAAATTTCAAACACTCTCGGTTCTTGGCATTTTGGGTAAGGAATACTTGCGGTTGTTTGAATGAAAATGATCCCATTGGCTGGTAGGGAGTGGCACTCTTAGGAGGCGTGGCCTTGTTGAAGGAAGTAAGTCCCTAGCGGTGAACTTTGAGGTTTGACGTTTAAGCCAGGCCTTGTGTGACTCTTCCTGATGCCTGCAGAATCATGCAGCTCCTCTCCAGCACCATGTCTGCCTGCATGCCACTATGCTTCCAGTCCACCCTAATTAAATGTCTTCCTGTGTAAGTATTGCAGTGGTTATGGTGTCTCTTCACAGCAATAGAAACCCTAAGACAATACTCAACACCCATTAAACAACAACAACAACAACCAGAAATTGGAGACTTTGGAGAATAAGAGGTCCAAGTAAAAACATGATACTATGTGGGAACATTGATTCCTCAATCTCTTAAATATCCAATTCCTCTCAACTCCTTAGGGTCATTACTGAGAAATCAAGAAATCAAACCAGACTCAAGGAAAACAGATTCAACAAGGTTGCTACATTTCAGACAGGACCAAAAGAAAGTGTGCAATGAATAGCTCTAGCTGCCTTTAATTCAAGGATAACCTACTAGCCAGCATATTAAGAAAGTTATGGTACAGGCTGAAAGAACAATCCAGATGAGGGCTGTAGGCTCCAGGAGGAAGGTCAGGGGAAAACAATGCAGAAAACAGTTCACCATGGGTCAACAAACTAACACATAACAGGCTGACTGTAGGTTAGAAACTTACCAAGCTGCACTAGCTGCTGCAGAGTCTCGGAATGATCTATGTAGTCTCCAAGTGTGAAGGAAGATAAGGGCAACAGAGGGTGTGCAACAATCTGAATAGCCTCCTCCTCTGAAATTGGTTGCATCGGAGACAGCGAAGGTAAGTCATCCAATTCTTTGCAGCAAGTCATGAGGAAAGAGAGAAGCCAGTCAGCTGTCATGTACATACGGAACATTCTATAAAGGGGCTACAGAAATGATTCAGTGGTCAAGAGTATATACTGTTCTTGCAGTTTGGATCCCTACATCAGAAAGCTCACAATCTTATAACTCCAATACCATCTTGTGGGCTTCATGGGCATCTATACTCATATGTGCACACACATACACATATGCATAATTAAAAATAAAATTCACCTTAAAAAAGAAAACAACCCCAAATCTACTTCTATAAATATTCTATCTTCCCTAGTTTGTGTCTTTCATTGGTTAAGTACTGAGATCATTTCAGAAGTAGATGTTTATGAAGTGCAAGTTTAAAGTGATGGTCCATACCTGTAATCCCAGCATTCCACTGGGCATGCTGAGACAGGAGAATTATAGCAAGTCTGAAGTCAGCATGGCCTAAGAATGGTGACCTCCATGTCACAAAGGTCCAAAAATATCCTAAGATTTAAGAGTACCCAAAGAGACCAACTATTCTTCCTTCAAGGTATGAAGTTTGTTGGTAAAGTTCAAGACATTCAATCTACTTTTGAGACAGTGAACACAACCCAGGCAATCATCCTGCCTCGTCTTCTTAAATGCTAGGATTACAGGTATGAGTTATCTTCTCTGGGTAAGACACATAACTATCTCTCTTCACTTTTCATCAACATGTAAGAATGTTAAAGATCAACTGCTCTTCAGCAACATTTTGAGAGACATGGCTTGTGAACTTGGCCAAAAGTATGGCTTTTTTTAATACCCCAAATTCACATTCTAAAGTTATGCTATTCTGAATTTATTCATTTTGATCCAGTGCCCTCCTCTCTAAATTCTCTTAAGAGAATGTCTATGTTCTACCATCTGTAAACCTTTGCCAGTCCTCTAATTTGCCCTGATATGGATTCTTTGCTATTGTTTTAATATGATTTGGTATGAAAGAAATTTGAAGCTGTGACTCTAAGGAATCCAGACTATGGTCTCTTACTGTTTTACTCTCTTAACTATCCTCACTTTTTTCACAGCCAGCTTCTCTTCCTTGCCTCCCCTTTTAAATTCATTCACATTCTACTAATGGAACATATTTTACCTGTGGCATAATAATATATTCCTATATCAAGAGGCACGTAGAGGGAGGGTTGACTATAAAGCAATTCAAGGGAAACCTGAAGTGTAAACTCACTGTTCCCACTTGGTAACTATTATACAACACATATGTCAAACATATATACATATAAATAATTAAAAATAAATATAATTATAAATATATGTCAAAACTGTATACCCCAAAGATAGAACCGATACTGTTCCTTTTCCTGCCTGGTATGAAACAGAACATGAAATGGACGAGTATTGTCTAAATATGTAGTGTTGTGTGATAGTGTTTGTGTTATGACAAATAAAGCTTGCCCTGAGATCAGAGGATGGAGCTAGCCACTAGTTAACCATAGAAGCCTGGTGGTGATGGCTCTACCTTTAATCACAGCACCAGGGAGGTGGAGAGAGAAAGTGATTGTAGGGCTGGACTGAAGGAGACAGGTAGGAAGCACTAGTGGCTGCTTCTCTGATCATCTAGGTTTTTACCCTGATATCTGACTCCTGGCTTTTTATTAAGATTAATTAGATTAATGCTTCAATGTAGCATGATCAAAACAACTCCTGAAAAGGGGACTCTTCTCAGTGTTCAGAATTACCTTCAAGAAACAGCTCGGATTCAAGGCTGGGTATCCTCTCCGGCTTTTCACTCACTGAAGGGAGCAGAGTGTTTTGCTCAGAACTGTTCTCTTGCCTATTAGGGTTGGCAGTCTGGAAACTATTCCACAAGGAGGATGTCTTGTAAGTCTTAATTCCCCAGAGGCGAAAGCAATTGTCAGAGGACAACAGAGCCTGAGACGAGAAGCCATTTGACAATGTTTTTCCTGTTCTTGTAGAGCGTTTTGTGATCTGCGCAGCTTTAATGAAATTACTCAATTTAATTGAGTTGAACCATCTGGGTATCTGCTCAACTAACAGGGCCATTTTTTTTCTCAGTCTACAAAGGAAAAACACAACCATCAAAAGAAGATAGATTAACTTACTCAAATGTTTAAACCAGTAGTGAAACAGCAAATAAATAATAATAAATTTCTTCCTACAATAAAAGATTTAAACAAATATGTCCAGGGTAGTCAAATGTTTCTTATATATGAAAAGCCACAAACAAAGGCAGTCTCAGCTACCAACCAAAACAGGAACTTCAGAACTGGAAAAATAAAGATATGCCTTACAATTTAAAAACAAGACAAAGAATGACTTTAAACCAAAAAAGTCTGTAATTGCTCAAATTACAACAGATCCAAACCAACTATTAATTTTATCTTCAAAAGGAAAGAATAACAGTAATGCAATGAAATGCTCTTAGAACTTGGTTTGAAGTGTGTTTAGGAAATATATTGTGATTATAATGCTGAGTTACTAAAATGTATTTTATGCCTATAAATTAGTCAAAAGTTAAAAAAAAGAAACCCACTGTTTTAAATGAGTCATAAATGTTATAATTGTCTGTTCATTGTATCTCATTCTAGACTACAAAGCAATGTCTCATGTTTTAAATTGGTATGTTTTTAAGTCTCTTACATAAAATACTATATATTTAATCCAACGCTGCTTTTACCTGTTGAGAGCCAGTACAGTCAAGCTCAGACTCAGCTCTCCAGTCAGATTCTATACTGTAGTTATAACTCACCTATACCAGGCAAACAGCCTTCATATACTCGGGGGCTCCCTTCCTGGGACCTGGCTGCCTTCGTGGCCTGCAGTGGTCTTGAAACCTGCTTCCTGCCGCCACTCAGGGACCTGCAGCGTTTGTATTTAAACCTTAACACAGACAGACAAAAAATGTTAATTATCAATTAACTCTTGCTTATGCCTTTGTATTTTGTTTTTCTACACAGTGGAATTCAGCTTGTTTTAGGCCCTGAATCAATGGTCTAGTCTCACAAACACTTGTGGGTCTAACACTTGAAGGTCTGTAGTTTGGGGATGTTGGCTAAGAGCAAATCTCTTTCCTTCTTAAGTGACCTGAGGAAGGGTGTGCTTGCAATAACCTTGTGGGATAGGTAACTTTTGTTAAATTTTAGGAACTTCCAAACCTGTCAAAATTTCCCTCAAACTTCTTATGTTCTTCATAATAGTGACATCAAAGTGGTAACCGAGTTATGTCTCCTAAACAAGACCAAACTTTTAGTGAAGCTTCCACACTGCCAGAATGGTCCTATCCACTCAAGGACAGGTATGAACAATGTTACTCAACACAAAATCATAAGCTTTCTTAAAACATTTTCCCCATGGTGGTTGTAACTTTTTTGTTTGTTTGTTTTTCAAGACAAGGTTTCTCTTTGCTCTGTGGACCAGGCTAACTTTGAACTCACTGAGATCTGCCAGCCTCTGCATCCCAAGTGTTGGGATTAAAGGCCTGCACCACCACCGCCTGGTGACAACCAGGTTCTTGATGTGAACTCGCGGGCAATGTCAAGACTGGACATGCTATTCTAGCTCATGGTGATGGAGGCTCAAAAACTCCACATAATGCTTTTATGTGTGCTGTGCTGGTGAAAATTTATCCTGGGCTACATTCTCAGCTCCAACATATGTTTTTATAAAGATGGAGAACACAACAGAACGATTTGTATAAGCACTTTGTGATACTTCCAAACCAATTCCCAGAGTCTGTCCGGAAAACTTCCTACATCTAGTGGGCTCACTGTTAAATTCTTTTTCCACTCAAAGATCTGAGTGCTAAACATTCATTTTTACCCTCCACTTTTACTTGCAACTACACTCCCCTCACAAAACCGCTTCAAAGTCTAAGCCATCAGAACAACCCAGTATGCAGAAGAAAAAAGCTCGGCCCCCTCCCTGAACCCACCTTCCCAGTAACTCTCCTGCACCAAGTTGGGACCTTGAACCTCAGGGGGTTCGGATTTGTTTTGTGGGAGCGATTACAGGACAAGTGCAGACACACATAGCTCTCAGAAACGAGTAAAGATTTGCACTCGTGTATAATGCCCTGCGGTGTGTACATTAGGAAGATTTAAGAAGAAAAAAGAATTCTTAACATCTCTCAAGCTGTATCCTGCACTATTTTGTTAGGAACAGGAAAAAGAGCGTGAACAGATTTTTCTAGATTCAAGATCCCTGCTTTTTAACTAACCCTGGCACTCTAGAGATGAAAGGCACACTTCGTAATAAAGGGCCTCTAGGCAGCGCAGCCTCCCTCCCTAAGGTCATTTAACCAACACTCTTTAACCTTGCGTAGTGTAGGATGCCTTAGAGTCCCTAACGGAACTTAGGCAGGCAGCCGCTACACACTCGGGCCTCCTTCTAGTGCTGATAAACAAGCCCGGCAGCTTTGCCACCTACAGAACAAGCCCGAATCCCCTCTCCGGGTCACTGAGAACCTACCAGCCCTCGCGAAGCTCCCAGTAGCTGCTCTTGCTGAGTGCAGGCAGATCGGGATCCAACAGCGCCAGGCCTCCTGCTCTCCCAATTCACCTGGGCCAGGTCCGCGGCGGCGCAGAACGAGCCCGGCTGCACTGCCGGGTCGCCCAGCAAAGCAGCCAGCGATTCGCGGTGCGGGGCCCCGCGCCGCCACCTACGTGAGCTGCGCTCCGAGTGGGCGAGACCATCGGCGGCGGATTGAGAGGGGGAGTCGGTGGACAGAGCCTGCCGGAGTCTTGGAGGCCCTGCTACCGATCAACACATTCCCCAATTCACTGACTCTACGGCTCTGCGGGGGAGGGTTAGGGTTAGGGTGAGCATTCCGTAATGTCTCCCTGCCAGGGCCCGTGGCCTCGCGGTCCCCCCACCCCGTGCAGTAGTGGTGGCGCCGCGACCACGCCCTCGCGCGTCGGCCCTTCCCTCAGCTAGCACCCTTCGCAGGGCGCCAGACCGGGTCCCGGCGTCAGGCAGCTGCACCGCCGTGGTCTGTCACTGCGGAGGTCCCAGCCTTCGCGGGCCGGGGCCTCCGCCGCCCCGGCAGGACGGGGAGAAGAACCATGGCGTCCTGCGTGGGGAGCCGTACTCTGAGCAAGGATGATGTGAACTACAGGATGCATTTCCGCATGATCAACGAGCAGCAAGTGGAGGACATCACCATAGACTTCTTCTATCGGCCGCACACTATCACCCTGCTCAGCTTCACCATCATCAGCCTCATGTACTTCGCCTTCACCAGGTGAGGTAGGCCTGACCGCGCGCGGGGCGCCCGAGGCCAGAGGGTAGAGGCGACAGGGAAGCTGTGGCGGGGAGGATGGCCCTGTGTGACTGGTGGCAAGAAACCGAGTAGCTGCTCCACGCGTGCAGGCTCGCAGACACTGGGCCCACGCAGCTCCTCCGCCCACCGCGTGGCTTACAGTCCTCTCCGCCTACTCTTCCACCTGCTACCCCGTCTCTCACATTCGGTGCCTCGCGCCACACCAGGAGCTCATGCAGGTCACCTAGCCCGGTCACCCACATCCCTTGCTTTTCATCATTCCTCACACGTCACTACCGGGACGTTCTGCTCCGCAACCACTTTATCCGTGGTCTGTCCCTAGCACACCGCATGAATCATTTCATGATTGCACCGCTTTTAGAGCAAACTACACACAAAACACATACGGAGGCCTGGTATACAACTAGATTCCCAAGGAACTCTTCTGGTATGCAGTATTGCCAGGAGTGCAAGTGCGCATGCATATGTGAGGTGCACCACACTGTTTTTCCAATACAACACCTCTTTTATGCATTGCATACAGTCATCTAACATAAGCTTTCCCCCAGTCTCAAACACCACTTCTATGCCACAGCATCAACAGTTGCTGTTGACACACATCCCGGTGGACACCTCCCATCAAGTACAGCCCAATATCCAGCAGTTCTAATGCATTGTACTGCATAATCACACATCACACGGGGTAGACCCTGCCCTGTCATCCATCTCCTGATAGACATGCTGAAAGGAGACATTTCAAGCAATTGTGTAGTACCTGGAGATTACTAACCTCTAACAATACTAAACAAAACACATAAAATGTATACAACACAACACAACTCTCTTATTCCCCTAAAATATATGCATATGTTCAAAGCACTTGTAATAGGAGCATGTATTCATACTTTTCATGGGTACTGCTCCTGTGGCTTCTTGACCACAGCCAAGGAGCTAATGGATCCCACAGCACACATACCCCATTTTTATTTAGATTTGTATTATCCGAATTACATATTTTAAAGAGAGGAGAGTCATAACCTATCCACCAGACCATTATGACTTCCAAGAATGACTGCGAGAGACTGTTGGTTTCAAAATTGGCTGTGCTTTTAGTGAAGTTACTTAACTTTGTTCTGAGTAGGAGAGTCCATGCCTGCAGAATGAATAAAAATTTTTATATTCGTCTCAGGGTATGAAGACTAAATGAAAATGTGCACACCTTTTGAATAGAGTACCTGGTATATGATACCTGTGAATAGCAGCTTTCTTGAGTTTCCATCCCTTCTTTTTCTTTGTGATAGGATTAGACAGTATAGCCTAGGCTAGCCTTGACCCCTCTCTCAATCCTGCCTTATTCTGGTGTTGTGAGTATAAGCTTGTGCCACCATATCCTGCTTCTCCTGATATATTTTCCAATGGTCATTCAAAGCCTGGGGAAATATGCAAAGGTAAATTGACCAGTCACAAGTATTGAAGAAACTTCTGGTATGTAGTAGAAGGGAAGACAGAGGCATGTAATGCTGCATACAGGACAGCATTGTACAACGCAGACTAAATTGCAAATGTTTATTTTATGAATCACTTCAAAGATAGAAATAGTAAGTAACAGTTATTCTTTCTTAGGAGTGCCACGACCATCATTGTAAAGTCTGCTAATATCTTGCAGATCAGACCTGCCTTCCTATAGTTCTAGCTTTCGAGAGAAGTCACTTTGAGACTAATTATGGTTACCTTCAACTACTCATCTTGCCATCTGATTTTACCACATAAAATATATATGCCCACATAATTTTTTAAACCCCAGTTTCCTCATCTATATACAAAATGAAAATAATCACTATTAACATATCATAGGCTTGTCATGAGAATTAATCTTTTTTGATGGTTTAGCTCAGTGCATGACATTGCGTTAAGTGGTTAAAAAGCATGATTTCATTGTTTGATAATGTTTTCTAAGTTATATTTGTTACTGAATATAGTTTGTTCTGGAATTGAGAAAAATGTAGAGGCATTGGAATATGGACTTAGTATGACATACCTACTTGTTTCACAACTTCATCTAATAGGTGGCTTTTAAATGATAGAATGAGGTGGGCGGTGGTGGCACATGCCTTAATCCCAGAAGGCAGAAGCAGGAGGATCTTTGTGAGTTTGAAGCCAGCCTGGTCTACAAGAGCTAGTTCCAGGACAAGCTCCAAAGCTACAGAGAAACCCTGTCTCAAAAAACCAAATAAATAAATAAATGATTAAATGATGAGGGGCTTCTTTTGAAATGAGAAAAGCAATTACACTATTTTATATTAGATGGTGAAAAGCGAGAATCAACCATATGTCCTTAATATTATTATAGGACTTTTCAAAATAGATCTTTCTCTTTTCTTTTCTTTTTTTTTTTTTTTCGAGACAGGGTTTCTCTGTGGTTTTGGAGCCTGTCCTGGAACTAGCTCTTATAGACCAGGCTGGTCTCGAACTCA
>NW_004949127.1:4442275-4452913 GCF_000317375.1 Microtus ochrogaster | reverse complement strand
TGTAGACCAGGCTGGTCTCGAACTCACAGAGATCCGCCTGCCTCTGCCTCCCGAGTGCTGGGATTAAAGGTGTGCGCCACCACTGCCCGGCTCAATCAAACTTTTAAAATATGGCTTAATGTTTGTTTTGCAAAGACTAGTTATCTAAAGTATTGAATACTTTGGGGGTTTTGTATTACCGTATATAAGAATAGTGCCTGGTGAGATAATGTGCTATGGATACCCTGCAAGAATTTTGGAATGGGAAGGACTTGATACCTCAAAGAAAAGTCTGTGGTAAGGTTGGGTTTGTCCAGCAGTTCTTTTAAAGAGTGCTTTTGGGTTGAGAATCATTCAAAGATCCTTATTGATGGGAGGTTAAGTACAGGGTTTGATATTGGGAGATATTCAGAGATAGTGCCTGTTGATAGATTCTTATGGTCACTGAGGGCGTTTTCTTGGAAGGTTGCTTTTAAATATACCCCACTCCAAAACTTCACTAGAAAAGTCTTATAAATGGAGGAACCCTGTTCTCTGGTCCACTACTTTAAATGCAGTCATTTGACATAGTGACTTTTCAGCAGCCAAGACTACGTAGTAAGATCCTGTCTCAAAAACAAAACACATACACCCCACCACCCCCAGATTGCAATCACACAAGGTTCTGCCATTGTTATCCATGATCTGAAGGGATGCAGGGAATTGGCAGCCCTGTTAGCACTTGCCCACAGGAATTATTCCCTGTCTAGATGAGGTTGCCTCTTTGCAAATGGCTATTCCTATATGATTATCAATTCATTTGTTCTTGTTTTCTCTGGATATGGAACTAAGAAGATAGAGGATAGATAAGGGGCAAAGGAGTGAACAGATATTTGATTTGTTTTTAAGTAATGGTTTTTACTTAATTTCCCTTACCAGATTTGGAAATTACATCTTTTTCATTTTAACTTGGACCATTATTTCTGGCTCTCAATGCTTTTCTAGGAGTTTCTCCCGGACTTTCTGATTTTTCCCTCAAGACCATATGAAGACCCGATAGAAAATGCCTCCCAATACTAACAACTCGGTTGTCTTGGTCCTGCTTTTCTATATCATATCTTTTTTCTCTATGTAAGAGAAACCTTGATGTCTCTGGCACCAGCAGTGTTAATTGATGGTTTGTAGTAATAGCTCAAGAAGTACACAACTGAGGCCAGACCAACCCAAGAGGTAGACAGTACTGTTAGGCCACATTGTGTTAGGTTGCATTTGAAGGTCAGTTACTGTTAATCCTCATCACTTCTCTTTCCTAGTTATTTGAATAATTTTTAAATTAAGTAAACATCTTTTTATATTTTTCAAAACTTATCTCTTTTTTTTCTTTTTATTTCCCCCTAATAAGACCATAAACTTATTAAAGGGACAAGCTATGTTTCTTTGAGGTCATCTGTATAGACCCTTAGTGACTCAGATGTTTATTTGGTTTCGATGGTGCCCTACCCTAAAGAGATTATATATCAAGGAGTTACTACCTTTTGGGTTCCTCTTAAGTAAACAGAACTCTCAAATACTTGTTTGTTGTTTTAATCATAGCACAGTTTATCTTCTGATAGTATTCTTGTATCTCTAGATTTATGTTCAGGAGTCAGTTTTTACATTTCAGCTAGTTAAAAAACCAGGACTGGTCTAATCAGCTTGGTCTGCTTTCCTGGTTCTGGCCTTGTGTTCAGTGCTACTCAACAGCTGAACAATCCCTATTCCATTCAGCCTAGCTCTTTGCTTTCTTGGAGTTCACCTGGCTTAACCCTAGTAGATCTTTTGGGCCTTAACTATTCTCCTTTGACTATTTTAAGCTTTAACCCAGCAAATCACCAGCCCCTTGGAATGGCATACCCTCAGGCCTATCTTTCAGGCTTATTTCCTGTTAAACCCAAATTGTGATCCTGCCTGCCCCCTGCTGGTTGGGTAGCTGTGTGCCTACCACCTGCAGAAAGTGCAAACTGGGTGTGGAGGCTCTACCTCGTGGTGTAGGTTGTCTTTTCCACTTTTGCTTCTCAGTGTCTGCACACAGCATACCCTTTAGACTCAGGCAACTCCTTGGCTCACCCTGGTACTGCTGCTGTCTCTCTCTCCTGACTCCTCTTGCCCTCTCAAGCTCCCAGTATCCTTCACATCTCATTTGGATGGTTCTTTTCATGAGCACCTTTCTTGATGTTCTAAGAAGCACAAAGGATGACTTGTGAATATAGTTCTCAATGCCTCTTATTATAGCTTTTCTCATTGCAATAGTTGTGTTTCCTGTCAAATTGTTGAGGCCCAATATCTTTCATCTTTGGAAGGCCCAACATCTTCTGTCATTGAAAGGATGAAGGATGTCCTATGCAAACTTGAAAGAAGTTCTTTAGTGAATGGGTCTTTAAGCAAATAATTCTTGACCAAGCTCCCAAATTCCTTTAAGATTGAATGAGTACATTGTTAAAACTATGACATCTGGATGACATAGGTCTACCTTGTAATTTAGGATTACATTTTTCACTGGGAGAAATAATCCTTGGTTGTGACATGGTTTATCTAATTCAAGAACTCAAATTAAAGGAAACAAGAGGAGAGTAGGGACCCATAGCCTAGAGACCTTTGTGTCATGGTGAAGAGTAGATCTTGTCATCTTTCTGGTTCCATAGAGAATAGCCCTGTCTAAAGATCATGAATAAGTGGTGTTGCCTAATCTCCTGAAGACTATAACCCAGTTGCCCATAGATTTTAGAAATGGAACTGACACAGAATCTGAGTCCCAAAGCTCTCCTGACTTCTCCTTTTCCTACTCTGGTTGTGCTCTCTCTGGGTGGTTTCTACATTATTGGATCCATGTTCACCAAGTGGTGTTTGGAAGCCTGACTAGGCTGTTAATATCTTGTGTGATCTCAGCAGGCCCCTGCATGTGACCTTTTGCAGGGGACAGGAAAGTCTCAGTGGACTCTTTATGTTAGGCTGGGATCCCCTTCATGTTATCCAAATCCCACCCACTCTGTCATATCATCTGGAGCATTCTTGCCACCATTCCTACCCCCACTCCCACTATATTGCAGTTGCTTGCTATAAACCTGCTGTGAGCACTGAAGGACCCTTAACAGAACCAGATGGGACCTGTGCCTTGGGGAACTTAATGAAAATCTTGTTCACAGCTGGCATCTTTGCATTGTCATTGTCTGGCCAATACTCTTCAGCACAGGTCAAGATTAGCAGAGAAAGAAGAGGACTTTGTGTCCTCAAGCCTGTATATCAGTGGATGAGAAACCTTGACCTAGAACCTGCATTCCAAAGTCCCCCAACACAGCATGAATTGGATGAAGGAGCAAATGGAAACAACAGAAGAATGTTGAGACGTGTGTGGGCCCTTTTCTAAGTAGCTGCTAAATTCATTTAATCCTTAGAAGGATCTCATGAAGTAGAGTTTATGTCTAGTCTTTATTAATGGAGGAGGAAACAGGCACAGAGAAGTTAAATAATCTGCCTAAGATCTTATAGCTGTCATTTCAGTTAGAGGCTACATCCTTTATTACTGTCCTGTGTGGCTCCTACACAGGAGACAGCTTAGAACCAGTCCTGAGGTACAGCTATGATCACCTCACACCTTGAGTGTGAGGAAGACTGAGGAGGTAGTTTACTCAGAGCAGGAAGTTTGCTCAGTTAAGCCCAGAACACAGTTGATAACAGTAGATAAGAGTCAGGTTCTTGCCTCTGAGTGGGATTGTGGGCATTACATGACTCTTTCTGCCAAGTTCCTTGTTATGAATAATTGGAAACTCTCTATGCACCTCAATACAAGGCTAAGTCTCTCAATGATTTGGAGTTTAGAGAAGATGGACTCACAGCAGTCTTTGAAGTGTGCGACCTTGTGTGCTCAGGTTGTCACGAGGCTAGCTGGGCAGCCCTGCAGTGTGTTTCGTTCCTTTTGTGCACGCACACCTGTGCTAAGTGCAATAGACACTGCATTCTCTCTGTGCCCAGGGCATGCCAGACTGTGAAGGTAGGACTTTGTTCTGATAGGACTCGGATTACTAACTTCACCTGTCCCCTTACTCAAACTCACTACTGGGTTTGATTCTCCTGTTCAGTATTTTTCCAGTTTATTAAAGTCCTTATATTTTTTTTTCTCACTAGGCAAATACAAAACTTCCATAGCTAATGTTGTTTCATCACTCTTTTTTTTCCTCTCAGACATTAAATAGACCATTTTTGGTTTTGCTTAATAATGTCGCTCAAAAATTAGAGGTTACTGGTTGTTTTTATTATTAATCATCATCATAATTATTAATAACAATAATTACAAGGCTTATGATCTATTATTATTATTCCTTTGAGATAGTCTGTCTTGCTTTGTTGCTCAGACTGACTTGAAACTGATCTGTAACCCACGTTGGCCTCAAACTTCCAATCATCCTGCATCAGTTTCCTAAGTGCTGAGCGCACTGGTATGATTACTACACCCAGTTTTGATTTTATATCCTTAGTATTAACCTCTATTTCCCCATTTGCATTTGCTTTTCTTGAGTCCCACATGTTATCAGTCAGTGTCTATCAGCCTGTCATGCTCTTTCAGCGTAAAGTGTCCAACATAGTGTTTGCATAGTAGCTCTTCCTTATAAACTGTCAGTCCGCAATATCTGTTGAGTGTGTAGCATGTGTCAGGTCCCAAGAACAGAAGGGAATAAGTCCCTATTTCAGAAATAGGCTCTGGCAAGGTAGACAGGGAACACATCGACCAACAAAGGGACTAGTCCAGTTTACTGGAATGGTGAGGCAATGTAACACCCGATTTGGTGTTACACCCTCGGTACAGTTCGCGCGCCACTGTACCGAACGCGAGTCGGGCAAGGGCCTGGAGATTGAAAAGAACACACAGAGAGACCAGGGTCATTCGTAAGGAGATCAACCGAATGCCGTTTATTCAGCCTTGGGGAAGCCCTTTATCTACCTACTGCAGCACAAGAACCCCCACCCAGGCAGGTAGGGAAATTACCATATCTCAAATAGAATGAATGCCCTGCAGCTAACCACCAGGCGGGGCAGGAGAAAAATAGGAACTTAACCAGGTGGGGCAAGGGGAAAACAGGAACCAACAGAATGCTAGTCATCTGACTAGAAACTGAATGCGTCCCAGGAATAAGGGTTAAATGCTTGGTCGTGCTGACCAGAAATTGTCCTCGAGAAGCACTCCAGGAATAAGGGAGACCAGGGCCCTACAAGGCAATAGACAAGCCATGCATGGGAGGAAAGTTATCATTCTGTTTCTGCTCTGAGTTTAAATCTTATAATTTTTTTCCCCTCTTGATTTTCTTTTTCCTGATTGCTTTCTTGTTACCTGTTTCTATGCTTCTTCCTGCATCTTCTAGGTCCCCAGCTTTCCATTTTCAAGAGTGGCTGATGTAACCTTGTTACATTGCTCTCCTCCTTGTGATCTCTTCATTCTGACTTTTTGAAAATTTTCTTACCACTTCCTGTATTAACCAAGTACATCTTTTGTTATTTTATCACCGAAAGAGATTTCTCACAAATGAATCTTGTGTTTTGATAAGTTGGTTTGTTTTTTTTTTCTGTACGTGTGTGTTTAAGAACAGTGGGTCTCAAATGCATGCTTGAGTAGAATGGTAGTGTTTAAGATGACCAGTTTTATTTATATATTATTTTATATAATTTTGGTGGTGGAGATGAGCATTGTGTGTGCTAACGTACTGAGCTGTGCCTTTAGCCCCCCGGCTGCCTTTCCTGTAAGAGCTGAGCTGTATTAGGAGAGTGTTGGTTTTAGGAAGTGATACTAAGCAATAAACTGTGTGTAGCGACTTTGCTCAGCAAAAGAAAATCTGCAGTCTTTGGGTGTTAGATTACAGAAAGTGTCCTGCGTTTTGGTTTCCTGTTTAGATGTGAGAATGAATTCTCAATGTTTTCTATTTTCAGGGATGACTCTGTTCCAGAGGACAACATCTGGAGAGGCATCCTCTCGGTTATTTTCTTCTTTCTCATCATCAGCGTGTTAGCGTTCCCCAATGGTGAGTGTTGTAGTTCTCCTGGGCATCACATCCTTCTGACTCTTCGAGGTGCAGATTACAAGATGGGTCTTGTGTAGCAGGTGGGCACAGACTTTTCCTCTCAGCTCTGTGTCCCCCTTCTCGTCCTTAAATGTGTTCGTTTTTCTACTATGTGATGGAGATAACAGGAAGATAATTGTGAGGGCTAACTAAATTAATAATGTTAAACCCATGTTTTGACTTGTTCTTTTATTGCTGTAACAAAACACATGGGGCTGTATACCTCATAAAGAATGGAGGTTTTGAAACTCAGTTTGGAACCTGAAAGTCCATTCTACTTGTTATTGACCTTTAGGTGAGGGTTATCTTTTCATCATGGTGCATTGTCTCATGAAGGAATTATGCACAAGAGGTGGACGGGGTGGGGAGCCTCACCTGGGAAGACTGGATTTGATATTTTATAATAACCCTTTGATGAAAACCAGGGTCCTTAGAGAACTGCAGTATTCATTTTAAGGGCAGCACTCAGTGACCTCCCACTAGATCCTGCCTCTGACAGCTTCTACTACCTTTTCCCAACACTGGGATCAAGTTCCTGACATATGAGCCCTTAGGAGTCAAACCACATGCAAACTATGACGAATGCTAAGCTCTCTGTAACTGTTCTTTTTGTTTTTTTGTTAGTAATTTTTTTGGGCGTGGGGGGAGGGGACGACAAGCTCTACCTATATATATTCCACGGCTGTCTGGAATTGGCTATACTTGAGTGCTTGATCTTCCTGCCTTGGCTTTCTGAGTGCTGGGATCACACAAGTGATTACAGGCATATGCTATCATGCCCTGCTCAGCTGTTCTTTCCCTGGATGTTTTTATTATTAACAGCTGTACAGTACTGAGTTACTGTTACTTTTTTTTTTTTTTTGCTAAAGACAGAACTAGCTCCAATGAGTGTTTACTTAAAACAATTTGCTACCTGCTATCACAATTGTCTTTGCTGTTGTATATTTGTATCTATTAGAAATTTGATGATTATGGACCCGCTCTGTCAGGATTAGAGAAAGGAAGAAGAAAAACCATAATCCCTTTGACTGTCAGTGGGTTGGTGTTGCAGGATTCCATTCTGAGGCTTCTTCCTAGTCCTATAAGGGGAGGCGTTGTTCTATAAAGAGGTGTAGAGTATAAGAGCCCTTGGGAGACCAGGGAAGGAGAGGATATGATGTCTATTTCACATCCCTTGCTATCTCCTTCTTTACTATTCATTGTTCTGTTTCCTTTAACAAACAAACAACAACAAAATCTTGAAGCTTTTAAATTCTACCTTTATTCCAACATAGCTAAGGATCGTTAAGTAAGTTTAATTTTAACCCATTACTGGGGTGAGATGGAGTCCATTTGAATCTGCAGTTAGTTATGAGGCTTCTCAGAAGAGGACCTTCCAAGGATTCTTCTAGCTTTTGTTATCCCTGGGTATATTCTATAATAAAGACTTTCCTTGACGTCCCATGACTGTGTGTAAATAGGAGTTTCTCTGTCCCACCCCATCCCTCAGCCGCTTCCAAATAATCACTTAGAGACTTAATATTACTATTAATTATTAATGCTCTACCAATAGTTCAGTGTAGCACAAATTCTAATTGGTCTTAATACTAAAAACCCAGAGCCAGATATTGGGGTAAAATCAGAGAAACAAAGGAGCAAGTCACTAGAGAGTTCTTACCTTTACCTAATCCTCATACTAAAGGTGCTAAGCCCCCGACTTCTCCTGCCTTATATTCCTGTCTCTACCTCCTTAGTGCTGGGATTAAAGGTGTGTGACTCCCAGATCCTGGGACCAAAGGCATGAGATCCCAAGTGCTGGGATCAAAGGCCACTGCCTGGCCTCTAGGGTTAACTAGTGGCTAACTCCACCCTCTCATCTTCAGGTAAGCTTTATTTGTTAGAGCACAAACTCCTCAGCTCAGGCTTATTACTAGCTAACTCTTACATTTTATATTAATCCATTTCTATTAATCTACATTTTACTATGAGGCTCATGGCTTGTTACCTCATTTTCTACATGTCCTGCTTGTTCTTCAGCAGACTGGCATCTCTCTCAACTCTGCCCCTCCTCATCTGGGTTCTCAGTTTGATTGTTCACCTAACCTTATCCTACCTGACTACTGGTCAAACAGTTTTTATTATTAACCAATGAGAGAAATACATATTCACAGCATACAGAAAAATTGTGCATCTCAGTGACTCTAGGCATGGCTGAGAAGCTTCAGAGTCTAAGTATACTTTTGGCAGACTGTGGATGGAGGCAGATTACTTCATCATTCTAAGCCTGTTTTCTCATCTTGTTCCCCAAACCTGCTCACAAAACATACTTGACATGATTGTCTTGAACATTGGCTATTAAGCAAACAAACAAAACCAGGTTGTACTCTGGTATTTTTACATTGAATCCTACTGGAACCATCATTGCCATGACCCTCAGTTCCCAGATGATGGTGCCACTGACCACTAACTGCCCCTGCTGACTGGAGTTGTAGAAACACAGAAGATAGCTGTGATCCTTCCTTGTTTTGTCACCAGATCCTGAGGTCAGTTCTGGCACAGGGCTACTGAAGACCAAGCCTATGCTGTAACAGTCTGCCTGACATCTCCCTCTTGGCATTTGGGAGTTCTGCAGCTTTCCAAGATTAAGAAGGCTGTTTCAAAAGGTGTGGGAAAAGAAAAAAGAGAAAATAAAATTTAGCATTAGAGATAGCTGTATGTAGATCAACAGAGCTTTCTTTTCTGGCTAAATCTAGTTTATTCTAACTTCATGTCCTCTCTTTGCAGGTCCATTTACTCGACCTCATCCAGCCTTATGGAGAATGGTTTTTGGTGAGTCCTATTGGTAGATGACAAAGTTCTTTCTACTTAAAAAAAAAAATCTTGCCTGGCAGTGGTGGCATATGCCTTTAGTTCCAGCACTCAGGAGGCAGAGGCAAGTGGATCTCTGAGTTCAAGGCTATCTTGGTCTACAGAGCAAGTTCCAGAAAAGCCAAGGCTACACAGAAAAACTCTGTCTCAAAAATCAGAAATAAAACAAACATCTTTTTTCTCTGTATCATGATAGTGGTTTTATATCATAGCTTAAAAACAAACAAATAAAAACCCAAGTTTTTAGTCTACCTAATACAAAAATGTTACTAAGATTCTTTGATCAAAAAATAAATGGCTAGTGATAGCATAAATTCTCATATATAGGTGTCCTTTCTGTTTCATGTGCCTGCTTCTAGTGCTTTTGTTTCTTAGTGGCTTCAGCAAATACCCCTATTTTCTGACTTGTTTTCCTTTCCTACTAGTACGAGCTTAAGTTCACGCTAAGGTCACATTTGTCTTGTTAGTGTCTGTGGAAGCCCAGCAGTTCTAGTTATTTGGAAAAGAGAAACCTCTTCTGGCAGACATAGCCCTCATTTGGTTGAAGTTTATTATTAAGTATATAAAATAATGAGTCTTACTTTTACTTGATTCTCTCATCCAGAAAGTCAAATGGTCTGAATGAGTGTAAAATAAATTTTTAATTCTTAGAATGTTTGTCCTCATCATGCCTAAGTAAGACACACAATAAATTATTGTAGGTGAAGGCAATGTAACCATGCTTGGAAACATAAGGGGATATTTTACTAAAGTTACCCTTCTTGTTATATTCTTCAGCAGTAAAGGTAACTTTGTTTGTTTTGTTGTTTGAAGCAGATTTGTGTAGTTGTGGCTGTCCTGGACCTTACTTTGGTTGGCCTTGAACCTGTAGAGAGTCCTCTGAGTGCTGGGATTAAAGGTGTGTACCACCACACCCAGCAACTCTTCATCTTTTTAAGTTTGCTGGTGAAGTTTTTGTTTTTGTTTTTTGGTTTTTTTCCGAGATGGTTTCTCTGCGTAACAGCCTTGGCTGTCGACCAGGCTGTCCTCAAACTCACAGAGATCTGCCCAAGTCTGACTCCTGAGACTGGCATTAAAGGCATACTCCCCACCCCATTGTATACACTGAGGAAGTTTTTCTAGCTTTATTCACTGAGTATTTGAAGCATTTGAAGACCTGAGGCTATCCAGGAAGATAAGACAAATATGACCTTGTCCTTGGGAACCCCTCCTGCAGCCAAGGACAAGAGAACAGGGAGCTTTTAAAGTAGTCAGTAGTCAAAAATTATGAGCCCTTACTAAACATTAGGTAGCTACAACTGGGTGAAGTGATGGTGACTGAGTGGCTTCTTTCACTGGGGTAGTGAGGAAAGGCTGAGGGGAGTGACTCAGTCTAAAATTTGGATGCAACTAAGGCACTGTGCATGAACCACAGTCAGGGAGTAGGACCTTAGCTGAAGAGGCTGTTGAGGTGGCCTCGGGGCTGGAACATTCAGGCTTGTGGGCAGGCGAAGGAGTGTGGTGCAAAGGATGTAGGGAGCATTTTTCCAGAAGGATGACATGATTTTATTTACTATTTGAAAGAGATATTCCTGGGGCTACAGAGGTAACTCAGTTGATAAAGTGCTTGCTTCCCAGGCTTATAGACCTGTGTGCATTCCTGAGCCTTCTCCAGCATGCGTGCTTCACACACACACACACACACACACACACACACACACACACACACACACACACACACACACACACCCGAGAGAGAGAGAGAGAG
>NW_004949127.1:4426208-4442175 GCF_000317375.1 Microtus ochrogaster | reverse complement strand
AGAGAGAGAGAGAGAGAGAGAGAGAGAGAGAGAGAGAGAGACAGACAGACAGACAGACACAGACAGACATGCAGACACACATACACACACCACACAAAACAAAACAAAAAACACGATTTTTGCTGTTAGTAGCTGGGGTTTTGTAGTCCTCAAACCCCAGCTCAAAACTCTTAATCTAAACATTTCTGTGTCATGGGTCATTTCTTTCTGTGTCAAAAGAATTGTTTCACAAAGATTGTGATTTTAAAAGGTTATAGTAAGGTGGTCATTAAAGATGAAAATTTATAAGACTGCTACATAAATGCAAACCCAAGGTAGTTCTCATGTATCAGAAAATTTATATTCCTTGGTCCAGGGATGTGTGGCTGTGGTGGCCCTGCTCTACAAGGGACCTCAGTGTAAGCAGTGTTCATTCCCCTTGGTGAATAGAGAGCAACTGAGCTAGAAGGCCTGGAACTGTAGCCCTCATTATGCATTCATTCCAGTTACTCACATCCTCTTCTCTGTATAGCTATTTGGAGATCAGAATTAAGCCAAGTTTGTGATTCAAGGCGATAATTATGACAGTGCCTGGATGCCCTACATATGATCTGATTCCAGCAGGCTCACCAGAAAAAATGACAGCCGCCTCTGGTGGTGGGGATATGGGGGGGGGGCTTCCGGTGTATTAGTGGTTTTTCTTTTTTGTTTATTTGCTTTGTTTTTGTTGTTTGGTTGATTTTTTTTTTTTTTTTCAAAACAGGGTTTCTGTTTGTAGCCCTGGCTGTCCTGGAACTCTGTAGACCAGACTGGCTTCAAACTTACAGAGATCCTCCTGACTGTGCCTCCCTCCCAAGAGCTGGGATTAAAGGCATTCACCACCATCGTCCAGCTGGCTTTACTTTTTTAAATGACGTGGGGTTTGGTTATTTAGAATAGCAATTATGATAGGTGTGACAAGAAAATAATACTTGTCAGGGCTAATTGGAAGAAGTCTCAGATGAACAGGCAAGTGCGGCCCACTTGTAGTCTACTCACCATCATAAAACACTGTTTTGTTATCTTTTTTTCCCCATTGACCTTGGGAGAAAATCAGAAAGCCTTGCCTTGTCCCCTAATCTTGTCACTTGAGCACCCCTTAGTCCATTCTCATCTCTCCCATCACTCCATCCTCACCATGAGGTATCTCTCTTCAGGAACATATTTTCATGGTATCTCTCTACTTCATGCTCCCCTAAGCCCACCATGCACATCATCTGACTGCTGGTCCTTCAAGGCTTAACTTGAAGTAGCATTTCCTCAGAGAGAGGAATCCCTCTCAACATGAATTAGGATGGTGTGTCAGATCCTCTCACCAAAGAAAATACCTGGGTATGATAGATTCTCAAAAGGCTACTTTTGTGATAGTTTTGTGATATTCATGTAACTCTAAGCCCCTGGGTCTAATGTGTCTCTCCTTAACTTGACCTTGTTTTGTTTCCATCAGGCCTCAGTGTGCTGTATTTCCTCTTCTTGGTATTTCTCCTTTTCCTGAACTTCGAGCAGGTTAAATCCCTAATGTATTGGCTAGATCCCAATCTTCGATATGCCACAAGAGAAGCGGACATTATGGTATGTACTTGTTAGTGACCCTGTTGTGTTTTGAATGCTTCTCAGGTTGAAGGAAAAGCTGGTGGTGTTCTGGAGAAAGAACAGATATTTGCTCTGGCAATTGAGAAATAATAAAGAGATTAAAAGATCAGCGAGTAATCACCATCACAGAATGACTAGACCCTTCTTGGGATGAAAACTTCTAAATGTTTATCTTAACTTTCCTTGGGTACACAATGAAAGAAAAACAGGAGCAAAAATTATTTACAAGCCTAGTTAGAATCTCTCACTCTCAAGGAAAAGAATGATAAAGGATAATAACTTGTTTGTAATGATGATGATGGTTACCACTCTCCATTGTGGTAACAAAACATCTGGGACAGCTGGGTGTAGTGACTCAAACCTTTAATCCCAGCATTTAGGAGGCAGAGACAGACAGATCTCTGAGTTAAAGGCCAGCCTGATCTTAGGACAGTCAGGGCTATGTGGTAAAACCTTGTCTTGAAAAAAAATCCAAAACATCTGGAATAATTGGTATAAAAGAAGAAATAATTTATTTTGCTCTTTCGGAGGTTTCAGTCTGGTTGGATGGCCCTGCTGCTTTGGGCATGTGACAAGGCAGAACACTGTGGCAGGACAACTGCTTAGTTCATGGTAACCAGAGAATAATGAGGGACTGACTTTACATAATCCTCTTTGAGTTGCATGTCCCCAGTGGCCTAAAGCCTCTTACTAGGCCGTTCCTCTTAGAGTTTCTACCACCTTCCAGTAGCATAATTTGGGAACCAAGCCTTTAATATAAGAACCTTTAGGAAGTATTCTAGACCCTACTATTAGCAATAATGCAAATGATAATTGTAGTTTATTCTGTCAGACACTATACTGGACATTATCTATATTCAATATAATCTTCACACATAGCTATTCATACCAGTTTATAGTAGAGGAAAGAGAAACTTTAATGCTATCTGTCTTGCTCAAAACACAAAGCTCTTTCTGCTTCAAAACCTATACTTTTTTTTTTTTTTTTATTTTTGAGACAGGGTTTCTCTGTAGTTTTTGGTGCTTGTCCTGGAACTAGCTATAATTTTCTTTAGGTGTAGCATGATCATAGTAAGGATCACAGCAGTCTTAGAAAAGGGAAAAAGGTATTGTAGGCAAAATATTTTCTAAAGCAGCTCTTTTAGACTTGAGCAAACGAAAGCTGACTCAAAGGAAGTTGTGCTGATGTTTCTGTCACAGGCCTCATGGCTTTGGGGAGCAAATTGAATCCAATAATGTTTGTGACCCTTAACTTCTTTAGAAACCTGTCATCACAATAGCTGCAACTAGCTTTTACAGTCTTATTTCTAGTACTGATAATTATTGCTAAACCAGACATGGTATGCAGCTGTTTGCAGATTCCAGAGGTCTAGGTGATGTGGAAGTGGGCTTCCTTTTTTACATCCCTCATCATGTTTACTTCTTCAGTCAGCCTTTCATGATACTGAGGGTATCATGCTGGGTATAAAGAAACACCTTCCTCTTTTGTAAGGACTCTTTCATTGTAGAGAAATTTTTTTTTTGGTTTGTTTTGTGAGATTTTATAGAAAGAAGTTCCTTTAAGGGCTGTGACAGGATATGAACCACCATTCAGGAGAATGATAAGTTGATGGTAACTTGAACAGTTTAGTAAGACCCTTTCTCTAAAAGTAAAAAGAAGACTGAGATGCGACCGAGCAAGAGAGTGCTCACTAAGCATCCCTCAAGCCCTGGTACTGGGGGGAAAAGTTATTCTTGCATGTAAATCAGGTCTGTGAGTCACCCTGGTCCTGGGGTCACTGTTCTTGCCATGCCTTCTCCTCCCATCCTTTCCTGATCTTGATGTACTTTGGTGTGTTGAAATTCAGACTCACATTTCACATTTTCATTTAGGATTTTTTTTATAAGTTGGGGGCAGGGATGGAGTTATTAATCGTAATAGAGGCAATTTCTTTTTTGTTTGTTTATTCATGTTTTCTTTTTAAGACAGGCTATTGCATATCCTATGTTAGTCTCCAACTCACTATATAACTCTGGATAGCTTTGAATTGATTGTCTTGCTTCTGCCTCCCAAATACCATGAGGTACCATAGAATTGCACCAATAGGTCCCGCCTAGAGTCATTTTTTTTTTTTAAATCTAATAGTGGATAGTTTGCTGCTTTTTAATGTGATTGATTCTAGGCTGGGATTGTAGTTCAGTAGTAGAGTGATAATATTGCATGAGACCCTGAGTTCAGTTCCTAAAACTGATAGGGGATTCCCCTCTGTATGCTATGAATACATTTTATTACCATTGATTAATAAAGAAACTGCTTTGGCCTATAGCAGGGCAGAATATAGCTAGACAGGAAAACTAAACTGAATGCAGGGAGAAAGAAAGCGGGGTCAGGCAGACACCATGTATCCACTGAAGGAGAATGATGCCAGAACATTACTGGTAAGCCAACAGCCTCGTGGCAATACATAGATTAATAGAAATGGGTTAATTTAAGATTATGTAAGAGCTAGCTAGGAACACACCTAAGCCACTGGCCAAACAATGTTGTAATTAATAATAGTTTTTGTGTAATTTTTTTGGTCTGAGTAGCTGGGAAATGAAAGCATACAAAATGTCACCCAACATGGGCCAAAGTAAGATTTAAAAAATATTAAAAATGTGTCCTAAGTGTCAGACAAATTTGAAGAGCACAGCCCTTTTAAAAATTATTTTTTCAATCATTTTTAAATTAGTCTGTCTGAAGTAGCTGTCTTTTGTTTGATTGATACTGACTGAGCTTTTCCTGGGCGTGCTGGTGATAATGGGGAAACAGGTGAACAGGCTCCCTTCCTGTCTTCTGGGAGTTAGAGTTACAGGTAACTAAAGTTAAAGAAAAAGTTGTTGGCTATTGCACCATAAAACAATTTTAGCATAGTTTCTAGAAATTTCAGCATATTTTTATGAATTTTAAGAGCATATAAGTGTACATGCCTGATACATGTTTTTTATACCTCAGTCATAATGAGGTCCCTATGTTGCATGAGATCTTTAGGTTGTATCTTAGGGTATTCTGCGACTCTTGATTAGTAGTTTCCCCATGCATGTTTTCTTTTTCCTTGAAGTTTATTTATCTCATAGAGTTTCTCACATAGAGATTTTTGTAGCTTGCTTTCAAGACATTGTCATCTGTCTTCCTGCCACCCACCCCCGCCCAGATTTCTTAAGCACTAGAAATAGGGATAGAGCTTGTCCCAGTTTGCTTTCTATTCTGTGATAAAATGTTATGACCAAAAGTAGCTTGGAAAGGAAGGGGTTCATTTGGCTTACATATTCCAATCACAGTTGATCATTGAAGGAAGTTAGTGCAGGAACTCAAGAAGCAGCAAAGGTAAGAGCCATGAAGGAATGCTGGTTTCTGACTGGCTAGCTCCCTTTGACTTGCTCAGCTTGCTTCTTATATTGCCCAGGACCTGCCCAGGAGTAGCACTTCTCACAGTGGACTAGGCCTCCTAGTATAGAAAATATTCCATAGACCAATCTAATAAAGGCAATTTTTCAGTTGAGGTCTCCTCGTCTCAGGTGACTAGTTTGTGTCAAGCTGACAAAAACCTAACCAGCACAAGGCTGGAATGGTGTGGTTGTTTGAATACAATTGGCCCATGTGATTTTAGAGGGAGTGACACTCTTTGGAGGTATGGCTTTGTTGAAGTGACTAAAGCCTTGTTGGAGGAAGTGTGTGACTCTGGAGGCAGGCTTTGAGGTTTCCTATGCCCAGAATACCACCCAGTGTCTCAGTTGGCTTCCTGAAGCCTATAAGATGTAGGACTATTAGCTATTTCTCCAGCACCACATCTGCCTGCATGCTGCAATGTTCCCCGCCATGATGATAATGAACTGAACTTCTGAAATTGTAAGCAAGCCACCCCAATTAAATGTTCTTTGTAAGAGTTGCTATGGTCATGTTGTCTCTTTACAACCGTAGAAACCCTAGCAAAGACAGATGGGATGCCACCCTCTTGCTTCATTCTTATTTTGGTGCTATATCATAGTTAGTGCCATCTCTGTTATCATCCATTGTTTCAACTAACTTTAGATCAAAAATATTCAGAAGGGAAAATTACCACTTTACTAAACATGTACAAACTATTTTTTGTCATTATTCTCCAAACCATTCAGAACATTTATACTTTGTTAGGTAGGACATGTAACTTAGAAATGACTTAAAGTATATAGGAGGATGTGCATAGGTAGTATGCAAAACTGTTGCTTTATATCAGTGATGTGAACATTTGGATTTTGGTATCCTCCATGTATTCTGGGACCTATCCCTTGGGAGAGAGGAGGCAGCCAAACTGCTATGCCTACTCTGCAGCAAGGACCTTGGGGGCCTCTGGAGGTGATTAATTGGTTAATCTACTCTTTAAAATTCTAATGTTAGGATATGCAACTTGGCCTTTTATAGTTTTTTAAATGTCTTCCTGTAATGAAAGCATAAATAAATGTACATTCAAATCCCCCAGAAGCACCTCCAGCTTGTGATTGTGCTGAGAGTGGTCACTGAAAACAAACACGCCCAACCTAGGTCCTTATTGAGCCCTAAGCAACCCTAAGCAACCTATTCCAGAGTAATCATAGGGTGAGAGATTGAAGAATTCTAGGCTGATGGCACCTTGTCACTCTCCTTAAATTAATAGGAAAGTGGCTTTAGACCCAGGTTGTTTCTCTGTCAGCCAGGAATACCCTATAATGAGATCACATTGTTTCAGGGTCTGGGAACTTGCCTCTAGAATTCCTGCAGTGAATGAAGAGATTGGTAGGCCTCTAGCACTGCATTTCCTGTTCAGTTTGGAAGGTTTTTATAGCAAGAGGCTTACAGTAACATGTCAGTTTATAAGTGAGTTAGTGTAAGGAGGCTTTCTAATTGGTAGTTTCTAAATGGCAACACTGCTAAAATGAGAAAGAAAATAATTTTGCAAAGGTTTAATGTATCTTTAAAAAATGACATCACATGTACCTGGCCACTGAGAAGCTGAATAAAAGTTAGCAATGAAATATAAGGAATTCAGTAGACTTGGTAATTTAAAAACACTTTCTAAAAATCATGGGCTGAAGAAGAAATTATGGCTGAATATTTATAAATATTCTGTGACAAAGAAAATACTGGTGAGGAACTTCTGAGGAAGAGGGAAAGTCTAAACTCTTTACTGGACAAGAGGTCAAAGGGAAGAGTCCCCACCCCAAAATGTATTCAGTATTACATAAATTCAAAGATGAAAGTTCTCAAGTGTTTAAGAATGTTGGTTCCACTTCTAATTTTAGCTTTGAATATATTGTATATTTCTAAGTAATTTTAAATCTTATATTTGTTATGCAAACAGTTAATAATGTTTGAACTCTATGTTAATCAGGAGTATGCTGTGAACTGCCATGTCATCACCTGGGAGAGGATCGTCAGTCACTTTGATATATTTGCATTTGGGCATTTCTGGGGCTGGGCCATGAAGGCCTTGTTGATCCGTAGTTATGGGCTGTGCTGGACAATCAGCATCACCTGGGAGCTGACAGAGGTAAACCATGGACAGGGTATCCCCAGGGTCATGCAGTCACAATGTGTGTAGAGGAAGTTATAAGTTGTCAGGTGGTACTCAGACATTTCATCCTCTAGTCCCTGGTGTGCAAAACTGGACTTATACAATCCCATGACAATTCTGTATATTTTTGTTTAAGGAACAAAAACTAAACAAAACTCTCTATGTCTTTAAGGATTTGTGCTCCTTTGTAATAAGTCTTAAAGAAAGACAAATGAAACCAAGTTAACAAATGAAGTTGGTGTCCAAAGTGAGACAAATCAATATAAAGAGGAAATCTGTGTAGAAGTGAGTCACTTTGTCCACACACCAGCTTTCTTTTTGAGGTCTGTAGAATTGAGTGTGCTGTACTACAAGAGCAGGTATTTTGTCTCTGATCATGATTTCCTAATAGAGCCCCCATGACCTGTGATCCAAAGTTACTGTTCATTAATTAATGAGAGGTACACCCTTAGAAACTATTAACAAAACAAAAGTTGGAGATCTATTCTAATTAGTTTTGTATTTATTAATCATTTCTAGCACACAGTATTTGGCTATGTGCATAGCGTATTTCTCAATCCCAGCCATTGCTGACTTACAGAAGCCTTTCAGTTAGGTGGACTTCATTAGTGTACTCCCAGTTTGAGAGGTCAGAGTCTGTAATCAAGCTATGGTCATGGTTGCTTCTTTCTGAGCACTGCTGTGGCCATCCTTTCCCAGCTGCCCTCTTAAGAGCCTGTATCACTTGATACAGTTGTTAGCATTCCCTGACTTAGAGATGTGGCACCCTGATCTCTGACCTCATTATCAGGTAGCCTTCTCCCTGTGTGTTTGAGCCTTTGTGGGCTTCTTTTTATAAGGACAGATGTCATGAATGGACCAGGTCTTACTTGACTCATTGTGATCTCTGCTTAAGTTGCTACCTTTGTAATGACTCCAGTTCCAAGTAAGTTTGTTTTCTGAGGAACTGGAGGCCAGATATAGGAATTCTGAGAGAATGGGCTTCCACTCATCCATAGCACTGCTCAGTGCCTTACATCCCATCAAGAATCCTCCTGATAAGCAGGGAGAAGCAGTATGTATCTATTCCCATTGTAGAGGGAGGAAACTGAGTTCAGCCTGACTTTGTAGAAAGCCACACCTGCACTGCAGACCTTCCATTATATCACATTCTACCTGGGTAACCATCTTCCTTACCCAGTTGTTCTATGACTATATAAGGCAACTGGCCTTTCTTAGCCTCCTTTGCTTTCCCTCACCTGGCAGGGGCATCTTCTGCCCTTCTTTGCTGCTCCCCAGCATTCTTTGGTCCCAAAGTCCTGGAATCTATTCTGAATACCTGTACAGACGCTAAAGTCTCTTCTTCTCCCGCTCAATGTCTGATTCATCTTTTGCTGCAGTCTTTCTCTTTACACTGTTGTGAAAGTGTTCCTATCCAGTCCTTCATCATATCGAGGCTTCTTCTTCCTACAAACGATTTAGTGTTTAGAATCAGCTTATGAGTCCCAACAGGAGCTGACTACTGACTACTGACTCCCAACCTGTCCTCAGTAAGCTTATGGTGCAACTGTCTATGTATTTTTAAAGACCTCCATCAGAACCTAGGCCCAGTTCTTCTCTCTTTCTATGTCCTTACCTACTAGCCTGCTATTTCCCTGGCTGTCCTTGAAGGAGTGTCTTTCTCACCCCTTTGCCACCAATGATCCATGTTTAGACACAGAAAGCAGCTCTAAATACCTCTCATATTTTAGACCTTTTCTAGGCATCTCTTTTCTTCCAGGAACCATCCCCAGTTGCCCTCATTCAGAATGAGTCCATCTTGTCCCCAAAGTCCATTGACGTCACCACTGTAGCACTTGCCCAAGTCTGGTTTATTTTCAGATTCAACCTCCCTGGATACTCATTTTAGACACCCTGTTATCTGGCCACCATACGTACAGTGGTTCCTACTAGAAAATGGAATGGCTGGGCACCAATACTTTAAATGTCCCATTGAACCTCTGTTTCCTTCACTATGCATCAACAGCCAACCTCTCTGCTTTTACAGCTACTCACAAATTGGCCACCATTCCGGAACTGTCCCCAAACACACAGCTTGCCTTCTCAGGCTTCCCATTTTGAGGATTTGCAGCACTTTGTTGTCGGCTTTGAAGCCTCTGTTTATTCCTCTTGAAGATACCTCTGTGTGCCATCAACCAGTGTGGCTCATCGGGGCTGCCAATGCTTGAAATCCACGTTTTTGTTCTGTTTGTTTTTAAAGGAGAGCTATTTGGGTAAATGTTATTTGTAAAAAACACTTCAATATAAAGAAGTAGAAGCATGTTTCAGACTTTGTTATTGTTATTTTTATATACATTTGGGAAAAGGGAAACACATTTTCTGAAACAATGTTATAAAGAATCTATATTCACGGTCCCTGCCCCATTAACAATATTTACTCAACTGTCGACTCTTGTGTTCCTCAGCTTTTCTTCATGCATCTGCTGCCCAACTTTGCTGAGTGCTGGTGGGACCAGGTCATTCTGGACATCCTGTTGTGTAATGGTGGTGGCATCTGGCTGGGCATGGTTGTTTGCCGATTTTTGGAGATGAGGACTTACCACTGGGCAAGCTTCAAGTGAGTTCTCTTCTTTGGAACCTTGCTCACAGTGTTGTGTATGGTTTGGGCTTTATTGCAAATGGATTTTAGTATAATCTCACAATAATGGGTGAATGCTACATTGGCAATTGAAGTACATATACTTATAAATCTACTTTCAAACATTCATCTAGAAAATGCTGCTGGGTATAGTGATTTACACATGTCATCTAGCACTTGGGAAGCTGAGACAGGAGGATTATGGAAGTTCAAAGCTGTGGGTTATGAAGTGACTTTCATGCCAGCTTGAGGTGCATAGTGAGACCCTGTCTAAAAACATGAAAAACAGGTATAGGAAATGTGAAATCATTTGCCATTTCATCTTTGAGCACTCTTTTGGTTCAAAATAATTCTCATGGCCACTCCTTTAATTCATTTCCTCAGCCTGAATCTAAACTCTCATCCACATATTAAGTGGTCTGCCCCTGGGGATAGCCTTTCCAACTTTCATCAGACTGTTGCATGAGGGAGCTCTTAAAAATCATTAGGTTCATCCTTTCACACCCCCCCGTCTTAGGGATTTATTGCTGCAAAGAGACACCTGACTACCACAACTTTTATAATGAAGACTTTTTATTGGGGCTGCCTCAGAATTCAGAGGTTTAGTCCATTATCCTCATGGTGGAAAATATGGAGGCGAGCAGGCATACATAGTGCTAGAGAAGGAGCCCAGAGGTTCTACATCTGGGTTGGCTGGCAGCAGAAAGAGAAAGTGATACTGGGCCTGCCTGGAGCTTCTGAAACCTCAAATGCCACCCCCCAGTGATATACTTCCTCCAACAAGGCCATACCTACTCCAAGACACGACCACACCTACTTTCCTTTGCTGACCCTGATTGTCATCTCATCAGGAAAGTTTGCCCAGAACCTAGTTTGAGTGTAACCTCCCCACGCCACTCTGTGCTTGTAGAAGGGCAGTTTGTGTTACTGCCATTACTTCATTCATTGCTCCTCAACTTGTGAAGAGCTGAGGTATGATAATAGATGTTCTCACTGCATTAGGAAGTTTATAAATCAAAATATGAACATTTCCCCAAATCAGCCAATATTCTTTCAAAAGATGATTTTCAAAGGCTTTTCCATCAGTATATAAACAAGCCATAAAATAGTCCATGGTCATTTAGTTGTTTCTAAAGGTTTGCTGTTTTAAAGGCTACAGTGAAAATCATGATGTATCTATGTATCTCTATATGCATTCCCAGTCCTTTCTCTCTTTTTAACTCGTAAGCTTCTTACAACTAGAGTACCCTGATTTGTAGCCTCACCCATCCTGAGTATGTACATGTATTCATTCACTGTTCCCTTGAATCTGTTTTTAAACCTTTCAGATTCATCCCACATTAAATTGAAAGGATTTCTGCCTAATTCTTCTGGAGTTTGTCTTTCACTGCCTTTTATAGTTCAAGAATTCTTGCATGTTGCCATAAATGGTACTTTAGCTTTCCATTTTGATATACTCCACCCCCACAGTATTTGGATTGAGCCCAGTGCCTTCATGTGCTAAGCAAGTTCTCTGCCACCAAGTCATACCCAGCCCTCTCTTCATCTCCGGTCACATTAAATTGCTGTGGTGGCCTTCAACTTACTCTGTAGCCCAAGCAGATCTTGAATTTGTAATCCTCCTGCCTCAAGCTTTTAGTAGCTGGGATTACAGGTCTGTCCATCAAGTACCACTTCTTTCAGTTCTTTGATTATATGTTTTTTTATTAGAAATAATATATTTGCTCTATCTTAAAAGTTTTTGCCTATTTGTTTGTTTGTCTGTCTGGGTTTTTTGTTTTGTTTTGTTTTGTTTCTTATTGGTGTTTTAGATGGAATCTACTAACAAAGCTTGGGCAGACCTTGAACTCCATCCCCCTGATTTAACCTCCTGCATGCTGGGATTATAAACCTACACAATAATGTTTAGCCTAGGTTAGATTTATATTGGTATGCAGTACAAAGGAGAAGTTTTGTACCTGTTGCCTTTTAATTATCTAGTTTGTGCTCTTTAGCTTCCTAACAATCCCTTCTTTGACTATTGACTTTGAGGCCTTTGTAATTATTTAAAGCTGATCTACTGTGTAAACAGTATCTGGGTCAGACACTGCTCCAAGCAAGTGGAGCAAAGTGCCACTTGAAAGCCTTGCATCATTCCTGAGGATAGACTGTGCTCCTTTCTTAGGATGGTAATAGTGAAGCCCAGGATTAGTAATTTTCCTAAAGCCACATGATCACTAAGCAGTTGAGTGTGAATTTATACCAGGTTGACTCAAATACAGTCACGGTACTTCCATATTTATGCATTTATCATCCCAAGTTCAACTTTAGAATCATTTTGTCAAGATGCCAGAATATAAGCCCACACTAAACAAAGGCTCAGTATTTTGAAAGCCACATTAAATATATAATGAATATAGACTATTTTAAATTAAATTAACCTCTTGATTACATTAAACTGCTTCTGGATTGTAATGTATTTCAATTTGTTTTGTTATGTTCGGCATTTTGAAAATAATTCTTAAGTTGGGCAGTCTCTGTTCTTGTTGCTATTGTACCTACATCCGTGCTGGGATGTCTTCCCAGTACATCCTTATGCTGGGAAGGTACATAAGGCAGGTGGATGAAGAACCTGACCTACTTTCCCCCTGTCTTCTATCTCTCTCCCTCTGGAAGGAAAGGTCTAGAACATTGTTATTTATGTCATTGACACTGAGCATACAGTCCAAACACAAGAGTCCTCAGTATAGACCTCTGTTGAATTAGGCTCCTCTTTGCTTAACCAAAAGGTTAGCATACCCTGTTCTATGTGGACAAAGCTGGTCTGCACCATCCACCTAATCTTTAAACCTAAGTCTTCCTGCGTGTGAGTTGCATTTTGTAACATGAGACATTTGAATGAGAGATTCCCAGGATTAAACTGATGAAAAGTTAAAAAAAATCATTGTCACTGCAAACTCTGGGGATGGACAAGGGGTGATCTCAAGAGTATGAAACATGAGCCCCCTTACCATAACACCCCCTTGGCCCTTGGAATACAGAATGGGAGGGAATAGTATCTTTTCTCTGTCTACATTCTTCCTGGTTGTTTCCAGGTTGGATCTTTAATTCCTGTTAATACTTCACAAACTTAACCCTCAGTTAGCTCAGCAGAACCCAGATCTCTGATCTTGTTGACATCACTGTACCCTTACCACGAACCCCCAAGCCCCTCATTAAGTGTGCTCCTGTGACCTATGCTTGAGACCCTTCCAAATAGAAAGTTTCCTCTCTGTTCTGAGAAGTGACTAGAATATCATCAGTGTAGCTTTACATTTTCCCCTCTTATTTCATGGTTTCCATTCTCTTCTTCCAGGGACATCCATACCACCACAGGGAAGATCAAACGTGCTGTATTGCAGTTCACCCCTGCTAGCTGGACTTACGTCAGGTGGTTTGACCCTAAGTCTTCTTTTCAGAGAGTGGCTGGGATATACCTATTCATGATCATCTGGCAGGTAATCTTATAGTTGTCCATTCTAGGGGGGGGGGGGTAAAAACAAAACATGAATCTTCCTGGAGGCTATAACTAATGGCAGATTATATTTTGTGTTAGCTGGATACTCTAGAAGAGATTTTGTAGCTGGCATATAGAGTAATTAAAATCTAGGTTACTGTTTGAGGAATTGCTTCAGTGTGGAGACATTTAAAACTAGGAGTCTCTGAATTACAAATTAGGAACTGATTTCCTGGAAAAGATCATATTTAGCACCCATCACCCAATGAATTGGGTATAACACTGTTTTGAAGAATATTTTCAAAACCAAAGATACTATAAGAAGAGTTTTTAAAATTTTTTTTATTTAATTGTTAATTTTAGTTTTTACAGTGCTAGGGATAGAATCCATAGTATCCAAGGAATGTCTGGAATCCACCTTGATAGATACTGGGGGCAGTTGTTTAAAAGATTGAGACAGTAATTGGATTGGTGTCAAGTTTTGTCTTTTCCTTATTAGAAGGAAGCACAGCTGGTTTTTCTGGGGTCTTGCATGTGCCAGGCAAACACCCCACTACCATTGAATCCTTTCTTTTATTCCTAATTTACTCTTTGGTGTACAAAAGTGTATTTCGGCCTTTCCCAGTTTGTATAATGTTCAGAGAGCTGTCTCAGCTGTAGGTATGGGACGCTTGGATAGTGTGAATCTTGCAGTGAACTGGGGGAAAGAAGCATTCCAGGTGGAAGAAATCTCAGTAGCCAGTGAAAGAGTCTCATGCCTCTCGTTTTGGAGACAGACTTTTTTTCTTTCTTTCTGTCCCTAGAGGTTTTCACAGCTTCTGGAGACTCACCCTGGGAAACTACATTTTGCTTTAAAGGTTTTTCAGAATCATCAAATGTAAAATGTCAGGACGTTCATACGTGCACTGTGTTGCACATGTACAACTACACATACAAGTATAGAAGTAAATGGGAATTTTAAGACTGAAAAATCTTGTTCACACAATTCCTTTCTTGATAGAGTTTATTTTACAGAACTGCAAATGAGTAAATCATTACTGTGGAGAAGTTTGCCTCCATATCTGCAAGATCCATATCTGAAGATTCAACCAATTGCAATTAAAAATAATTTAAAAAATCCTTACAAGGTGGAAGTGGTGACACACACTTATAATCCTAGCATTCAGGAGAGTGACACGACAGGATTAACGCAAGTTCAATACCAACCTGGGCTACATAGTTCCAGGTCAGCCAGCACTGCATAGCAAGACCTTGTGTCAGAACACCACCAACAAAAGTTACATCAACTCTGAACATACAAACTACATGCCTCATGTAGTTAGCTCGCAGATGAACCTCAAACATCTTTAGGAAAATATTGATTTATCTAGAGTTAGGCTGTTTTTAGAGTGGCATGATTTACGTACGACGATAGAAGTACTGATTTGCACGATTTGTCCTGGGCTCAAAGTCTGTCCTGGCTGTCCCAACAGATCATGCAGAGGAGCCAAGTGACAGAAGGGCACAAGAAATGTTTCAAATAGCTGATAACCAGAGATCATACAGTCCTTCAGTGATACATGTAACACATACACACACACAGAGCGACCTACTCCTAACTAGTCAGTGGTTATGTACTGTCTGTTACTACTTTAAGTATCAGTCTCTGGGAGACCCCATGTATTTTCTTAGAGTGCTTTGGGCAGCCTGCTTATGTTTCGCTCTAGAAGACCTGTTTAAGGAATGTATGCTCATGATGTAGCCCAGCACAGGGTGACTGATCTCTCTTCTCTTCAGCTGACTGAGTTGAATACCTTCTTCTTGAAGCACATCTTTGTGTTCCAAGCCAGCCACCCTTTAAGCTGGTGTAGAATTCTCTTCATCGGCTGCATTACAGCTCCTACAGTGAGGTAATTCTGTCCAGTCCCACTGCCATTTGCTGAGGACATATATTTGCTTTGTGTTTTCTTCCCTCGTATAAGGGCCGTCACATCAACTGACAGATTTTCTGTGAAAATGTTATTCTAAATATTTGCCCAGAATATTAAGAAAATGTTTGGATTTGAGACCTCAGTACTAACAGTGAGAGTTTTTAAAAGAAAGTGATTACGTAGTGGCACCCCCTGGAACTCCTCTTGTTTTCAGTACCTGTATAGTCTGCCCCTGATGGTCTTCTTATATCCTGTTTAAAAGTAGTAAAGGTGACACTGGATTTCCTAAAATGAGATTATTGGTAAGAAGAAAAGTTTGTATAGAGTTGAAGTCACAAGCGACTTTATTTTTTAAATGAGATTTTGTAGAGATTCAGTTAAACTGATTTCCTTCTGAAAATTCTCTAGGTCAGCCATGTTGAGTGTAAGTGTCTATGCCAATATTATTCTGCATTCATAGGACTGGAAGAGGCACATTATTCATGTCCTTCTTGGACACCCACAAGGGACAGTTAAAGCTAATCCTTTTCTTTTGTCTTAGTTTCCTATTTAGAAATTGCATTTACACTGTTTTGCTGCCGAAGAAACACATACATGGAAACTAAGCAGTTAAAGGAGTTAGAACTTTTAAAAACAATAGAATTATTTAGCTTATCCAGGCCACCACCACTTTTTCACATTTTAAAATTTGTGTTGGGGTAGAAGTGGAGTGCCATGCACTCCTGTGGCCAGAGGACAGATTGCAGTCTTCTTTCTTCACCATGTGGATTCCTGGAACTCTAGATTGTCAGGCTTGGCAGAAGGT
>NW_004949127.1:4399250-4425755 GCF_000317375.1 Microtus ochrogaster | reverse complement strand
TGTACCCCTCGCGGTCCTGAGTTCCTTGCTCGTGCTCCCCCTCCTTCTGCTCCTGATTTGGACCTTGAGATTTCTGTCCGGTGCTCCAATTTGGGAATACTCTTTGCTAATCTTGTCAGCAACATTCAGAGCCCTGTCATGCAGATAAAGTGAAGTGCAGCCAGGGTCCCTCCAGTTTCAGCAAGGGAAAGATGTCTCCGTTTTTACCTGTACAATCAACACCCATAACCCTGAAGATACCATAAGAGACAGTTGAAGAAGCCTGGAGCTGACCTTCTGAAGTGGTCTCCACTCTCCAGAGAGGCTGGATCAGGCCCAGACTGACTTGCTTACGGCTGTGGGAATGGTGCTGGACCAACGCTGTCTTTGCCAACACTGTGATCCTGTATTTAGAATCTCTTACAGGAATGTTTGAATAGCCCTGGCTGTTCACTTGAGTAGAACTAGACCAAGCAGCTGTAATATGGCAAGCAAGGCAGGGCAGGTTTTTTTTTTTTTTTTATCCCCTCTGGAAAGTGCTGCTGTTGTGTAGAACCTTGACCTATTGAGGTTCTCATGTATTCCAACTCTGCTCTTTCAGACAGTACTATGCTTACCTCACTGACACGCAGTGCAAGCGTGTAGGGACACAGTGCTGGGTGTTTGGGTGAGTATCTGTGATTGTGGGGGTCTCAAAACCATTTGAACCCCTAAATTTCGTAGAATATTTCTTAAGAGTCTTCTAGTGTAATTCCCCATCAAGGATGTTGATCAAGTTCAGAAACTATTTCTTGAAGAACTTATAGTCCTTGCTTTACAAAATGAATTAGATCCAGTATGGATCAGTTGAATTCCTCTGAACATATTTGAGTTTGGGATATCTGTCCTGGGCTGAGCCACACCTCATGTTATTTCAACCTTAGAAGGTCTCTGTGAAAGAACTTAATGCATCCCAAAGTATAATTTTATTGCTCCAAGAATTAACACAGCCACCTGGTTACAAATTGTGGGTACAAATGTTGTTAGTTAATATACTGTTGACTATTTCATACTTCTGTTTCCCCTTCAAACCCTCTTATGGTTGAGCCTCTTTTCTGTGTGTCAGGTAAGTCATTTTGCTGCTTAAACACCAAGGATCTTTTTTCACATCCAGAGTTCAAGAGGATCTGGGTAAATCTATATAGGAAGATGAGTCCCTGAGGTAGGAGGTAGCCTAGGTTCAAGATCTAATCTGCGTTCTAAATTGAGTATGACAGTTTAGAATAAATTACTTCAGGCAGAGTTAGAAATCAATGCACACTTGGTTAAAATAGGTGAGCAAAATATAAAAGAAGCTGTCATGCGAAGATGATCCAGAGATGATTGTTTTGATTTTTGCCCTCCCTCCCGAATTCTCCTTTGTGTGTATAAACATGGCACTAGGAGATTCTCTGTGGTTTTAAAGAATAAAAATGTAGATATTCAAGTTAGAATTCAGTAAGTTCTTCTACACACACACACACACACACACACACACCACCCCCTAATCCCAGGAGATAAAGGGCCATTGTCACCCGTTTCTTCTGAGTCAGTGGGTGAGCCTATTTTTCTGCCCAGGTGATTGCAGCTTTAAGAGTGATCAGGCGGATTAAGTTTCCTTTGTTTAGTGCTATGTGGGAAAAAGGAGAATTCCCATTTCTACGATTCTGGTGTACTCTGACAGAGGATGTCCTCTGATGTCATGTGGTCATGTTTAGTTCTGGAAAGGAGGGGTGTTAGCAGTTCCTTCCCATGTTAATTGAAGGAATCTTTCCAGCCATGAGCTCTTTCCTCTCAGTTAGGAATTCCCCCTGCCCGCCATGTGCAGTTTTTCCTTCATGTTTAAGAGTCTTCAACAAAGATCTTCTCCATAGATGTGTATTAGTTTACTAGTGGAAGGAGACATGGGTCAGACAGGTGGTGCTGTGACATTTTCCTTCCAATTGCATATCCAAGAAATATAGTCCAAGTGAATAGGAGAAACAGCAGAGTCAACAAGGCTAAGCATGGCAGAAAGCACTGTGATAGAAAGTTGTACCTTACTGGACAGTGATTAAAATTGAGTTCCAGGGTCTAGAGCAGTAGTTCTCAACCTTTCCATCACAGCCCCTTTAGGAAGAGCAAATGACCCTTTCACAGGGTTTGCAATCAGATTACTGCATATCAGATATTTACCATTCATAACAGTAGCAAAATTACAGTGGCAATAATTTTATGGTTGGAACTATATTAAAGAGTTGCAGCATTAGGAAGAAAGAGTTCATCATTTAAGAGCAGATGGGGTACTGCTTGACTCAGATGAGCATTGACCCAGACTTTAGTTGTGCTAAGATTGGTGGCACATATTTTGCTAGGCCATGAGGATTGTCCTCTGCCCAAACTGGAGGAATTTCCTGGATCAGCAACTTTTTCCATTCCCTTCTAGGGAATGGTTTGGATTTTGTAGGTGCAGATATTCCTCACTTATCGGGTAGGCTATAGTTAAAAGCTGTAGGGTTTCTCAATTGCAATCTAGGAGAGTCTCTCCTAAGAATGACATTGTTGTCTGAAACTTGTTCAAGAGGTCCTGCCCCTGTAAAGGGTAGGGACACTCAGAAATAACAATACAAGAATGAGTCGCAGTTCCTTCTCCTAGGTTAACAGTCCAGTTGGTTCATTTATATTCTTTGGTATCCTCTGTTGCCCCTTTTACTTCTGTTGTTTGGTAGGTAAGGGGACCTAGAAGCTCCCATAATACTGAATGCATACCCCCCATGTCCAGTCAGAAAATTTACAGGTTACCCCGAATGGTGAAGGTTACAATTAATTTCTCTAATTGATTCTATATTTTCAATGATCTCCCCATGTGGGATGACAGTCAGCAGATTCTCCACACCCTTTTCACTCCTGAAGAAATGGAATAGGTTCTCACAAAAGCAGCTGAAGTACTCCCTGGAAGGCAATTGACCATGCTCTGCCAAGACAGAAACCCATATTTCTGGGTAGCAGATGTGAAGCAGGACCCCGATGAATCGTTTTCAGCTTTCCTGGATGTCCTGAACACCTGTCAGTTATCCAGTCCTATAGACCCAGAGGACCTGGCAAATCAAGGCAATTACCTTGGCCTTTGTTGCTCAGTCAGTCCCTGACATGCATAAAAGATACAGAAAATGGATGGGTTTGCAGGAAAGAACAGGTCAGAACTATTAGACATAGCTCTAAAGATGTCTGATAGCAAAGACAGCAAAGTTCTTTTAATAAAGAAGATGGGGTATCCCACTGTGGCTGCATGACAAGCCCCAGCCATTTTAAACTCTACCCATGCATGCCACGATAAAAAGAGGAGATCTTTACAAAAGGACCAATGTGCCTACTGCAAAGAAATGGATCACTGGAAAAATGAATGCCCATGCTGGAAACAGGCAGTTTCCCTCAAACCCAAGCCAATCATAGTTTTAGAAGATTTGTGAGGCTAAGACTTCTTTGAATTAGGCCCCTGGGTTTGATTCTTATCACCCACACCGACTATAACTCCAGTCCCCGGGGAATTCGATGTCCTTTTCTGGTCTCCATAGGCATGGGTATACATACAGGCAAAACACCTATATGTATAAAATAAAAATGAAGAAAAAATAAAGTAAAAATGAAGCAGAATGGAAAAATCACCAAAGTAGGTGTCAAAGGAAAATTACAATTTAGTTAAAGACTTTAATTGCTCTTTTTTTTCTAGAATTGGGGAATACTTACTCTGTAAAGTAGAACAAATGCAGTAAATTGAGGAGTATAGATTCATTTTAATGGAGATTAAAGGGTGGGGAGAAAGCAGAAACAAAGAATAGAATGATTATCTCACGGCATTATGCTCCTTTAAGATAAAGATAAGGAAACAGAATCATAAACAAATATTTACTGTTGACATTAGGTTGCTTCAGTTTGCCTTCCTTATAGGGTTAGGTAGAAAGAACTTCCTTATGCCTATGAAATTGGCCTGTTTGGCACATTTTACAATTTTGTAATCTCTAGTTCCAGTTTCTTAAATCAGATAAATACATTGGTTTCTACTTGGTTACAGAAAACTTCTTTGACTGACTTTTAACCTGCTCTATTGGGACCTGAGACAAGGCCTGTAATTTTTGTTTAATGAGGGTTGCACTTATTTTTATGAGACTTGTGTTTAAATGTGTGTGTGTGTGTGTGTGTGTGTGTGTGTGTGTGTGTGTGTGTGAAAATGAAGTGGTTTGTTGCCAACACTAATTGGCTGTGACCGAATCTTTTTTTTTTTTTTTTTTTGGTTTTTTGAGACAGGGTTTCTCTGTGGTTTTCTTAAAGGAGAAGGGTTTCCTCTGGCTCATACCTTGAGGGTGCAGTCTATCATGGTGGGAAAGGCAGATAGTAGAGACCATCAAGGCAGCAGGAGCTCACGTCTCTGTGGACTAGGAAGCAGAAAGAGGACATGAAGTAGAACTAGCTGTAAACCTCAAGGCTTGTCTCCTAGAGGTCCACTTCCTCTAGTGAGGTTCTGTCTCCTAATGGTTCCATATTCTCCTAAAACAGCACTACCATCTAGAGACCAAGTATTAATATGTAAACATGAGCTTCTTGAGGGGGGACATTTCACATGTAAACCATAACAGTGTGCTTTTTGAAAAGAAACTTAAATCTAAGTGAACAGTCAGAACTCTCCTGCTGTGCTCAGTTTGGATGACTGACGTGAAGATACTCATACTTGGGTCCTGGACTCAGCCTTGTTATTGTTTCAGCGAAAGAGTGACTTATTAGCACTGCAGGCTCAAGCTGCCATCCAGTGTGAGATGATGGCCTAGACTTCAAGATTGGCATACTAACTATTTTGTAAGAATTTATGAGTTTAAATGATTCTTAAGCTTGGGATTTTGATGGTGGTGGTAATTAAGGAGAAGTGGTCTCCAATATTTCCAGATGGCTACTATTTAACTTTGGGTACAGATAGGAAAAGAGAGAGTCCCAAACTTTAGAAGTTAGTATCATTTTCTCTGCTTTTCTGAAGTGAGTCTAATTGCAAACAGTCTGCTTAGAACCAGCCATGTATTTGATGATGGCTTTGATTTTTGTCTGCCAGTGGACAAATAATAATATAGATATTAAATAATATAGATATTAAATAGCACCACTTTAGAGAGTGTATGCTTGAAACAGAATCCAGACAATCAATTATTGGTGAGTGAGCTGTCTCTAAGGAAACTGAAATAAAAAAATTAGATTCTGTTGCACACAAGGTTTCCTTAGAGGTTTATAGACATTTTCTTAATAACTTAAGATTGGACACTAGTCTAAAGTTTGACTAAAATACAGCCATATAGCAGTTTCTAGCCCACAACAACCAATTCTGTAGCTGCTGAACTCTGACAAAAAACTGAACCCCCTCTCAAAGATAGTAGATTTTCTGTGCTTCAGAGAGTCCCCTCTCAGATGATGCTGGGTGTTTGTAGATTTTAAAAGCCAATGGGTCAAGATTTTAGAGAAAAGAAGAGGGAAAAAAATATTTTCAGAAAAAAGTGTGGTGGGGAGGAACTATGTCATTTTGTACAGTACCTGCTACCAGTGTCTGGAACAGAAAGCTTGACCATTGACTTTGTGACTCATCTGTTGCACGTTTCTGATACTGGATATCTTCTAATAAGGCACACTAACATAGAAGTTCTTGTTTCTTGTCTGCTTAGGGTCATTGGTTTCTTGGAAGCTATTGTTTGCATAAAATTTGGACAAGATCTCTTCTCTAAGACCCAGATACTCTACGTTGTATTTTGGCTTCTTTGTGTGGTAAGTTGTTATTCTCACACCCCAAACTGTTAACTAAACTCTCTAGCTGTCTCTAAGGAAACTGAAATAAAAAAATTAGATTCTGTTGCACACAAGGTTTCCTTAGAGGTTTATAGACATTTTCTTAATAACTTAAGATTGGACACTAGTCTAAAGTTTGACTAAAATACAGCCATATAGCAGTTGGAGTGGGTCACCTTGGCCATTTCCAAATAGATGCCTCAGCAGGTACACCACCTGTGTGATTATTTTGCTTCTGGGAATGTGTCTACATGAAGTGAACCTGTGAGGACTTTGAGGCAGCAACAAGGACAATTTCCATGCCCTCTCCTCCATCCTGTCACTGTGGCTAAAACATACATGTCATTATACATGGGTTTTATACAACGTGGCATCGCAGAGTGGTTTTGGAAGCAATCAGACCACAGGTGTTCTGCTTTGTAGACCACATTTCTACCCCAGAGAGGGACCCACTCTGAAGAGAGGAGCCCAGTGGATCGTCAGCCCAGAGCTCCATCTGTTTATTTCTGTCCTTTACTCTCACCTTTGAAATCGAAGTGTTGGAAATTTAGGTAGCTTAATTGTATTCAGGTCTTGTGCAGAAACCACAGATGGCATGAATTCATGAGTTCAGTGGTCTCATTGTGTCTAGAAGACACTGTTTCATCCAGGCTTCCCTGACCTATACTTCATATTTTTATAATTTCTTTCCATTGTTATCCACCCATCCCAAGTCGCTGTCATACCTGTCATGCCTCTTGCTCTGTAGCATTTCCTTATGTCTTTAGCGCACCCTCCCTTGCAGTTTGAGGGAGAAAGCAGCTCTTCTGTCCTATAGATTTCTTACTGTCTTATCACCTTCATCCTGTCCTGTAATTAGCACACATCCTTGATTTTCTGTAAGGTGTTTTTGTTTGTTTTATTTTGTTTGTTACTTTCGCTATATCTGTTTTGGGGGTTGAAGGTTAGAAATTCCAACTACATTAGCACCTCATGTCTTGTTCTGCCCTTCTTGATCTTGTGCAGTAACAGGGAGTGGGTATCTCCAATTTAATTAAAATACAGAATTAATAATTAATTGATTAAAGTACAGAATTAATTGTATTTTTCTATCCTAGTAAGATTAGAAGAAAGAGTGAGTTGGGGATATAAGGTGTATGTAATGTTTTGTTTCTGATCTCCTTGGATTGTTCTCTGACGTGGTCGCTTCAGGTTTGGATTGGAATATGTCCTGCCTGCATGGGTAGAGGGCTGCTCACCTTAACTGCTATTGGGAAGCCCTGGGACCACAGCAAGGATAAGCCAGAGTACCCAGAGGTGGTAGAGGATACTTCTTACCACAGTGCATGGGGCCAGCCAGTCAGCATGTCATACCTGGCTATTCTAGTCCTAACCTATATATTGGAGTTGATTTGTTTATATCTGCATCCACAACATTTTTCTTTGTGAGTATAAATAAGCTTAATATTCTTTTGCTACCACTGTCATGAGTACCACATCTGGTATCAGGTTTCTCAGGAATCTCAGTTAGTGTGTAAAGAATGAGTATATAAAGTATGTAAACTTGGAGCGGCAAAGACTAGGCATATCCAGATCAAGGGATCAGCTTGAGTAGACATGGAACTGGGAAAGGAAAGAAGGAACATTTGTAAATGAAGAGTGCACTTTTGTTTCCCAGCCACCAAGAACCAAATAATCACACAAAATCTATATTAATTACAACACTGTTTGGCCAATGGCTCAGGCTTATTCCTAGCTAGCTCTTACATCTTAAATTAACCCATTTCTATTATTTTATATTTTACCATGAGGCTCATGGTTTGTTACCTTACATCTTGCTTCTTGGGTGACTAAGTGGTGTCTCCCTGGTTCTGCCTTCTTTCTTCCTCCATTCAATTTAGTTTTCCTGCCTAGCTATATTTTGCCATTCCATAGGCCAAAGCAGCTCCTTTATTAACCAATGGTAAAAAAAAAAAAAACAAAAAAAAACCCAACTAATCATAGCATACAGAATGGAATCCCACATCAAACACTGAAGAGGATAGGAGTTTCATGTATAGGAAGGTCTATGCATACTTGTGTTGATGGATGAGGGCCTTGTTCATCCTGGCCGCTGGCTAGCTTACACCTGAAATAACCACACAGAAATTGTATTAATCAAATCATTGCTTGGCCCATTAGTTAGCCTCTTATTGGCTAACTCTCACATCTTGATTTACCCATTTCTATTAATCTGTATATCTTCATATGGCAGTGGCCTACCAGGAAAGATTCAGCATGTCTGTCTCTGGCGGCTCCATGGCAGCTCTCTCTGACCCTGTTTTCTTCCTCCCAGCATTCAGTTCTGTTTTCTTCACCTGCCTAAGTTCTGCCCTATCAACTAGGCCAAGGCAGTTTTCTTTATTCATTAACCAATGAAAGCAACATATAGACCTCCTACACCATACTTGTAGTTGGGTCTTCTAGGATTTATAAATGAGGAAAGATTGACCGGGCGATGGTGGCGCACACCTTTAATCCCAGCACTCAGGAGGCAGAGGCAGGCAGATCTCTGTGAGTTCGAGACCAGCCTGGTCTACAGAGCTAGTTCCAGGACAGGCTCCAAAGCCACAGAGAAACCCTGTCTCGAAAAACAAAAACAAACAAACAAAAAAGAATGTGATTTGATTTTTGTCACAGAGAAACACTGTGCAGAATGGAGTCTTGAGGAAGGATGTTAAATTAGAGTATGTTGCTAGGTCTATTTGAAAAGTGACAGGTGGAAGCGAAGCAGAGGCATTAAGAGCAAGGAAAGGACTAGTTGGTTTGTTAATTGTCCTGGAGATAATTGCATAGGACACTTGCCCTGTGATTACCCTGGGGTTTCTGGATTGGGTAGTAACAGGCCAGGGCACATGAGAGCAGCCTATAACAACAGTTCTGAGTTGAGGTGAAATTTACAGATGAAAGTATCTTATCTCATTGTCTGCCTCACTGAAATTTTCATCTGCTCAGTAACATTGGAAAAGGCTTGCTCAGGGGTGGGCTGAGCCAAGCTGTACCTATGTAGGACTAAGAGACACCATGAAATTATAGGAAGAGTTAGAAGACACTCTACAGGAACTTGAGATGCTGCCTAAAGATGGGATTCCATGGAGCAGGTGGATTTAAGAGGCCAAGTAGAGCTTATATGACAGCCATAAGATGACAGTGAGACTCTGAAGACAGGCAGAGTCCCTGATTGACAAGATCAAGTATGGCAGGCAGTAAGAGGACTCAGCTTGAAAAGCAACCAATAAGCTAGTCAGCTTCCATTCCTGTAACAAATATCTGAGCAATTCAAAGAGAAAGGTTTATTAGTCTTTTGGGGGCTTCTATCTACGTCATTTATCCCCATGGTGTAAGCACAGTAAGAACAAAGAAAAAAGAAATCTGGCCTCATAGCCAGATGTGTAAGAAAGGGCTCTGGCCTATTCCTTTGTCAGCCACATTTGCTGAGTATCCTCTGAAGTCAGTGTCCTTCTGAGATCTCAAAGAAGGGAGTCTCAGTTCTCCAATCGTCTGCCCCCTTCTTTACCAAGGAGGTTGCAATAGAGGCATGGTAGCAAGAGAAATATGAAACCTAATCCATATGCATGATAGAGTTTTGAAGAATGTGAAGGAGAGATTCATCAGCACCTTTAAGGGTAGCCCTCTGTGACCTAAGACCTCCTGTGTTCTGCCATTTATAGGTTCCTACCACTTCCCAGTTTCAACAAGCTGTGAGCCAAGGCTAACATGGACCTCTAGGGACATTCAAGACCCAAAACATAGCAAGTTCCACTGCCTTGCATGTTTCACAACCAAAAAAAAAAAAAAATGGAAATAAGATCCCAAGACTTTTCATACCAAGGCCTTTACTTCTCCCTCTCAGAAGTGAGACAATTGTTATTCAATAAGAGAGCAGTAGGTTACACTGTGGCTACCATAGTACTCAAGAAACAAAAGCCCTAATTCTTTCCTCTGCTTGGCAAGGCACCACACACAGAATTTGAGATTAATGTGGAAGCCAGCAACTCATGTGCTGGCTAATGAAGCTGTAGAATAATCATCATATATTTTAATGTTCATTACCATATTGTAAAGCCAAGATGGATTCTGCATGCTCACTAATGCTGCATCCATGGACACAGACTCACAGTTTTCTATTCTCCCTCATCCCTCTTTAAACAAAATCTATGCAATTACTATTTTAAATCCGGATCTTGACATTTTAAGTGGGTACCTGCCTACATTTCCACAGGTATGCAAACCAATAAATTAAAAGCTTTTGTGTCCTGAACCAAGTAGACTATAGGCCTCTTATACTAGGTGAAGTGGTAGATTTGGCAACCCCATTAGGCCCTCTGTGTGGTGACCATGAAAATGGCACCTTTCCTTTGCCACCTGTCTGTTTTTGCCTGGTCCTTCTGCAGAACCAGCTCTGTCTGCTGTTTCTGGTTGGAGAAAGCCCCAGCTACAGCCTGAAGGCACAAGCTTGGAGATAAGAAATTCAAGAGCTTGCACAGCTGCCCTCTGGTGGTCAGAATGTGCAATAGCAGGCCAGTGGAGGTGTTGCGTCCTCCTCCCAGGATCATTCTACAGCCAGTTCTTTGGGAAGAATTGCCTAAACTCCCTCACCCAGTGTGAAGCTTGGGACATCCTGTTGTGCCCTTGTAAAAATCCTAACACATTGGAGGTTCATATGTGGTTGTACATTTCTGCTTGTTGCTATTTTTTTCCTTCCATGAGAAATGGCAAATTTAATGTTGGTATATGTTAGAAAATTTGGACAAGTATTAGAATATGTTGGAGGTTAGAAGTTGTTTACATTTTATAACTGCAGTATATTCATTCAGGGCATAGTTTTTGTTGTGAGGGAATATGAACTTCTCTTTAAAACTCATCATGTAGAGATCTGCTAGTTTGCATGTGGACTGGGTTTTGTGCTGTCAGTCACCATGCCTTGCATAGCCAACTGAAGCACTGAGGTGCCTTTCTTTTGGGTTTGTAGGAGAATACTGACTTCAGAGACTTAGCAAATGTTGAGACATGAAGGAATGGGCTAGAGCTTAGGCTCCAGTCAGTAGGGGATAGGGTTACAATTCTGCTGCTTTTGCTTGTCTGCTTTTCACCTACCATTCTGTGTCTTTTCAGGGTGGGTGAGGCTGGCTTCTGATACTCTCTGATGCCTTGGTTTCCTCAGAGGATGGAGGCGATCTATAGAGGGATCTCAGTAGAAAGATGTAAAACATAAAAACAGTATCTTATTAGATCAATTATATCTTTAAAACTTGGACTTGGTCTATCAAGAAACCTATGTTCTGACTCCAGCTTTTCCCCACATCACCAGAGTCCCTGGAAGGCATTCACCTCTCTGGGCTTTTTTTCCCTTTTTGTTAATGTGGGAAGATTAAGACTCTCTGAAGTGCCCTTCTAGATCTAAAGCTCTGATTCTCAGAAAGAACTAAAATTATTCTCCTGGGAAGAGAAGGTCCTGCCATGATTTCAGACTTGTCCCCTTGGTTGAGATGAGGTGATAGCTAACAACATACCCGAGTGTTCATAGGAAATAGTGTGAGCTCTCTGGGCAGTAGGAATGGCTGAGTATAAGTGTTCTGGAGAGCAGGCTGTTTTTTGTTTGGTTGCTTTTGTTTTCTGCACTTACTCTTTCTGATCCCTCCTTGCCCCCTCATACCCATTTTCTGCTGACCCTCTTGTTCCCTTTACCCTTTGCTACTCAGTCTGGGCAGCCAATGACTTTTCCTAAACTTAGTTTTTTTGACACATTTTGAAAATTTGATTCTCAATATCCGTGAGAGATGGGTTCCATGCTCCCACCGTTGGGATACACAAACCCAGTAGCTATTAATTCGTACATTCTCAATGTTTGCAGAGTGTATGCATGTCCTCCTATAGCATTTAAATCATACGTAGATAAAACATAAATACTGTATAACTTGTTTTTTAGGGAATGATGATGAGTATTTAAAAACGTTTATGTTTGGTACAAATACATTTTCTTTTCTCAAAATATTTTTGAACCAGTTTGTTGACTCTGAGGATGGGAAACTCTGCATGCAGAGGGCTAATTATCTGTGCTTTCGTTCTTTCACTGGCGTTTTATTTAAGGTGTAGCACTGGCTTGGTGAACAGTCAAGGTTGAGGTAGAGATGCCTGGCTTCTGGGTAGCCACTCATCTCACTCAGGCTGTTTCAAAGTATTTTCAGTCTCTTTGTTTTCCTGTCTACAAAAGCAAAAGCAACAGGGGTCAGAGTGAGGAAACTGGCACCAAAAAGCCAGGGCTGTAAGTGTGGCATTGTTGCTCTTGCTCGGTCAGTAGGGATGCCTTCCTAGGCCTTGTTATGATGAGGCTGAATGAGGCTTTTCCATCCAGAAGTTTTCTTTCTTAAGCTGAGTTTCTGGACTCTCTGGGTAGAGCCACATGTCTGGTCTTACCATAGCCCGTCTTACAAATGGAGTAGATATGGCCTGCCCAACCCCAGTCCACATGTCTGGTCTCACCATAGCCCGTCTTACAAATGGAGTAGATGTGGCCTGCCCAACCCCAGTCCACCAAGCCTGGTCATGCTCTCCTCAGTCTCGTCTCTGCCACATCCAACCATCTTGAAGCCTTGACCTGAAGACAGATGGCGGAAAGGCACTGAGCTATCTTCTGGATTCTTCCAGAAACCCAATTTCTGGGAAGTGAAGTATGTGCACTGTTATTTATAAAGGGGCATTGCGTTTTTCTCTCTTTCAGGCCTTCACCACGTTCCTGTGTCTGTACGGCATGGTTTGGTATGCAGAGCACTATGGCCACCGGGAAAAGGTAGAGGAGGAAAAAGACTTGACTTCATTTAAAAGACCCAGCGGGTGGCCCAGACACTCAGGAGGAAATAAATAGCATAGCAGCCTCAGGGAGTGATATCAGTCCTGCCATATAGAAACTTAACATGTCAGAATGTGGCCTTGCTACACAGCTGTGCTTGCTTGTAGCTGCCCTGGCTGTTCAGTATTTTTTTTTTATCCTCCTATTGCAAGGTGTTTAAATCTTAGTTATTTACATCAAATTTTAAAAATTAGCGAAAACAAATGTAGAAATGAGAAACCCCTGAACCCGTTCTCGAGGTTGTCTTATATTCTGGCTCTTTTGCCTTTTTATATGTCCCAGTCCAGGCCCCCACCTGCACTGTCTGCCCCTTACAGTTAAAGTAGAGAATGATTTGAGTAAGTTTTAACACTAGAGTAGTCCTGGGGATTATTGTATGTGGGGTGCGTGTGTTGGTTCGTTGTTGGTGTGTGGGTTTATTTATGTGTCCAGGAGGATGTGGGTGGGGGAGATGTTTTGTGGAGGCCACAGGCTAACGTCAGACATCATCAGATATCATTTTTCTCTGTGCACTTGTCCACTTTTTTAGTCCCTTTCACTAGTTATAATAAGCATGAAACACTCTGCCAGGCTTTTTAATTTGTGTTCTAGAGACTGAACTTAGTTGTCAGACTTTTACAGAAAACACTTTCCTGACTTAGCTATCTTTCCAGCTCTCTTTTTGTTTAAATAAAGATAAAGTCATTCTTTATTCATAACTTTGAGCTTGGATATCTGTGTATGTATGTGTTATCATGGTCAAACCCAGGGCCTTGCCCGTGCTGTATCGCAGCCTCAGAGCTCATGCTCTCTAGAAGGTTGCTTCTGTGTGGGTCTCTAGCTGAGAAGTACAGGAGGAATCTTTGTCACAGTCAGCCAGGGCTCACTTTTTTTTTCATCCTGCCATTCCTCTCAGGACTGACCTAAAGTTTACTCACTAAGCCTGTGTCTCTCTCTAGACCTACTCAGAGTGTGAAGATGGTACTTACAGTCCAGAGATCTCCTGGCATCATGGGAAAGGCTCAAAAGGTAACAACTGTCTTGCCCATTGTTTAAAGCGTTGTTGAGTCACCTATACCCTCAGACTTACTGTGGAGATTTGGGGTCAGTATTCATCTCCTGAACTTCAGTGAGAAGTCTCAAATCTACTTACCAAATCTCACCTGCCACTTACTAAGAAACACAGTTTTCACAGACTCTGTCTAGATGGTTGCTTTGTGAGATGAGTTTCCACACTGGGTTCTGCTTTCCTCAGGCAGGAAGGCAGGGGACTTCAAGCTCCATAATGGGAGCGCGCGCACACACACACACACACACACACACACACTCTCTCTCTCTCTCTCTCTCTCTCTCTCTCTCTCTCTCTCTCTCTCTCTCTCTCTCCTCTCTCTCAGCTTTCAAAGTAAGTGAAAATGCTTAGAGAGGGCTATGTGCCCCTGAGAGGGGGCCTTTCAGACTGACCTTATCTGGTTCCATCCAATTACATATCAGCCCTGGGCACTTCTGTTTCTCCAGTAGAAAGAATTCATGAATGGAAGATATTCTGCTTATGAAGAACGGCTTAAAAAAAAAAAAAGAAAAAAAAGAAAGAAAAGAAAAACAGTTCAGATTCAGAAAAGTTTGTAGTGTGACAAATGCAGACAGGACTCTGGGCCTTTGGGGAATGGAGTAAGTCTTTGGTAAATATTTCTCATGGAACTAAACCATAACTCTGGGGGAGAGGGCAGAGGGCAGTTAGACTTGGCCACTCAGGCTCTATCAGAGGAAAGAGTCAATTAATTTATTGATGAGGCCACTAGAGGGAGAGCAAGTGTTGGGTAAGAGCTGGCTTCTAGACAACAGGCTAGGGAAAGCTAGAAAGGGAGAACCACAGATCTCATGAACCAGCAGCAAAACACAGAGGTCCCTAGTGATGGTGTGTTGGCTTCCTTTGGACAGGTTCTGAAGACAGCCCACCCAAGCATTCAAGCAACAATGAAAGCCATTCTTCCAGAAGAAGGAACCGGCATTCCAAGTCCAAAGTCACCAATGGAGTTGGAAAGAAATGAAGGAACCTAGTTAATCTCAGATGTTCCAGAGAGTGCCTAGACATGAGAGGGCAACAAAACACACTCAGACCTTCCTATGTGGAGATCAAAATGTACAGAACTTACAGAAGGAACAGAAGGGACTTTGGGGATCGTGATTTGAGAGTGTAAGTCTTGTCTCCCATTGCCCTGAACACATGTTAGATTGGCCATGGCTTGGGGTATTTTGGCTACAGGAGGTGTCTTCTAACTTCAGCACATGCCGTGTGGTTGCTGATCTCTATACAGTGTGCTGGGAGCACAGGAGAGCTGTTTGCTCCTGGTTGCCAGCAATGGCTCTATGCTCATGTGTCTTGTGGACGCTGTATAAATAACTTCGTTCAGATGCTGACTTAACCAACTGGTTAATGAACTGCTCAATGGGTTTTATTTTTATGAATCTGCCTTTCCATTTGACTTATTAAGTTCACTTTGCTTTTTTTATCTTTTATTTCATGTTTCAAGTTAGAATATTTAAAAGCTTCCAGAATCCATTGCTGAAATTGGGGTTCCTTCTAGAGAAAGGGTGGGGGAGCTTTTGTGTCCCTACTTAGCATACTCAGTCCCTAGCCACATGACAGATGACCAGCAGTCTAAGTTTGAAGGAGGCTGACTGCTTGTACTGGAGCCTGAGCTTTGGATTGGAACCTGTTCTGTTCCATTCCAAACACTGTTTGTCCAGCCCGAGTATACAAAAGCGACCCTGCTGCAGGAGCTGGGGCACTGTGGCTCCTCTCCTGCCAGGTGGCTTTCCCGTCTGCTTGGTGTTCCTTCTGTGGTGTGTTGCCTACTTTGTCTTTCTGTCTCATGTGAGGTGCTAGTGAGTATTAACTTTCATCTGTGCCATGCTCTCCTAGAACATTCTCCCACCCTGGATCCTTGTTTTAAATAAATCAATTCACATGAAAAACTTCTCAAATATCTGTCTGTTAAAATGGCATTTCTTTATACCTTTTTGATCTTTGAACTGTTTATAAGCAACCTCATATTTTACAGTTGACTTTGGGTTAATAAATATGTGTGTGTTTTATAGGTTGAAAAGAAAAAGAAACAATATTTTAAAAGGGCTTATAAGTATATGTCCTAGTCTGAATGTTCCAGAGTGATCCACAGGAAGTGTAGCCATTGTCTGTCACTATGGTCATGCTTATTAAGTTGGATTTTCTTTCTCCAACAAGTGGCCTGCACAGATACAGACTTGCTAGCCCTTTCCCTTATTTCCTGGAGCACAATGATTTTTTTGTCTTTGCCCCTCTTAAAGGAAAATTTTGAACTATAAAAGTTAGGCAGACTATTTGCACTGGAACCTGAGCTTCGGATTGGAACCTGTTCTGTTCCATTCCAAACACTGTTTGTCCAGCCGAAGTGTACAAAAGCGAACCTGCTAGAGGAGCAGGTCCAAAAATTTGTATCTGTCTTACTGATTCTATGGCATGTAATAGAATCTATGAGGGTTTCCAAGTCCATTTTCCAGGAGAGTTTCCTTCTTCTAAAAAAGAATTCCCTGATGAGAGGGTTAAATGAATCATGAACAGGCAGGGTCACAGTCAGTGCTCTGGGTGACCACTTGATTTAGAGTTACCCACAGATTTACCCCTTCAGCCAAACATGTCCTGAGAAGAGCATCAGCAGCAACTGGTCCACACTGGGAGTCCAGGGCAGGCCATAACTCTCAGCTTCCTCACCGCATCCCATGAATGTGTTTAAAGTGGGACAAAGCATTGCATGCTGCATATACTACCTGTCATTCCCCATCCCTTGTTTTCACAGTTCTGGAATTGATCCCAGGGCCTCCTGTGTGCCAGACAAGAGCTCTGCTGCTGAGCTTTGGCTTTCTTGCATTCCGTTTAACAAGCTTTTGTAAACATGGTATGACTTTAAAACATCACTTTGCTTTGTGAGTAGGTGAGTTTGTTTTGTTTCTGTGCAATTTTGATGAGTCCAAAAATTTGTATCTGAGTTTCCAAGTCCATTTTCCAGGAGAGTTTGGTCTGGTATTGTAGGACTCATCTAGTAGTTGGCTCAGCTTCTCCAAAGGGGCACATGCCCTTTTTTTTTTTTTTTTTTTTTACAACCAGACAGTTAAGTGCCTGTGGAGTTAGTTGGTGGTGAATTTGACATTGCTGTGGTATGCACAAGAACCAAAGTACATATGAAGCAGTGTTTCCTCTCTGGTTTTGTAGGAAACAGCTAGGAAAGCACATAGAGTTCAAAGTTTCTTTTTCCTCTTTGAGCAAGTGCTCTTAGCTGCTGTATTGACCAAACCAACGCTTGACTGTGTTACTGTTACTTGTCTACACCATACCACTGGTCCTAGCCTACATTTCCACCCATCTCTGGAAATTGATCCCAGGTTGATGAAAGTAGAATACATGTTCCAGAGGCATCCTTTAGGGAGTGGTAACTGTTACGTCACCTCATGACCCGCTTGGCAGATTGCTGTCTTTAAAGATACCACTGTTGAGGGTGTAAGGCAGGAGGAAATTTTTGTGTCTTTCACCCTAATTAACATTGTACTGAGTGACGGATCCTCTTTCATTTTTATCATCCTTGATCCCTACAGACTTCTCTTCCTTCCCTCTTGTTCCTTTCACCGCTCATAAAGAAGGCTTGACCCATCCTCAGATATATTACTGCCCTGTTGAGCGTTTCAAAGATACCCAACATCTGGTAAATAACAGTCTTCTCTAGGATTGCCTCTGTGGTAAACTTGCACTTCAAGTTCTCACCCAAGAAAATAAAATTGGTTACATCAGTCCCGCCTTCCTGGTCCCCACTCAGAAGGCACTTGCCCCAGAGCATTCTGAAAAATGTTACCTGCTCTGTTAAGGCCTGCATTTTGGAATTGGATTTCGAGAATATATGGGGTAAACTGTGCACTTCGAGGTCCTCACCGAGAGTGACTAGTAGGGAAGCTGGGCAGAGAGAAGGCTTACTGCTAGATAGGAAATAAGTGGGGCCTTTGGGAGCACACTGCAGTCAAGCCTCTGAACACTGTGTTAACATCCATTGGCTGTGCTCAGTGGCTCTCATAGGACTACTGGGCTGACCACAGTGTTTACCAGGTGAGTGTGACTTAAACATTGAGAAAGTCCACAGGTAGACTCTTGTGCCTCCATATTTCTTATTTCTGTGATGGAAAAAGACCTCTGGCTCCTGCATCCCATCATCCAGTGGAACACTTCTTTTCTTTATGCATATGCATGTTTCTATGATTACATTTGAGATCTGGTTCTTTTCAGTCAGTATTGGAATGACTGGTACTGACGGGCCACAATCTTACTGCGCATCCTAATTACTAGATTTTTGTAACTTTTATTCTAAACCTTATGGTAAGATGATCACAGGTAAAGGCTGCAATATTTTTTGTTAGACTTTGGAATTTGATGCAATAAATAAAATGGATTTTTAATTTTGCCCTTCTGTGAACATAATTCGTTAGCATATATTGATTGTACAAAATACTTGGTTTCATTATGACATTTTCATGTGTGTATACAATGTACTTTGATCATATTACCCATTGCTCTCTTTTGCCTCCCCTCCTGTCCAGATGGCCTATAGTCTTTTCCTAAATAATTTAAAGGAACTATTATCTGCAATAGAAGAGGAAAAAATCTGGACTTGTCTTGTTTAGTTTGTAGGCATGCTGAATTGTAAAAGATCTTTCTTGTCTGTGATGTCCACTAAAAATGCCTTTGGTCTACTTTAAAAATTTCGGTGGTGACTTTGTCTATCCTGCTATTACTTTTCTTGCAATGGGTTGGAGATATTGGAAAGAAAACCCACGAGTTTTGTATATAGCCAAGCTGGCCATGAATTCACAGAAGTCTTCCAATGTCAGCCTCCTGAGTGCTGTGATTATAGGCATGTACCACCTCACCCAGCTTGGTAGAAATTTAAAGCTTTCTGCTGTCTGAGGTGGCATATTTTGCCACATTTTCACACTATTCAAAGGTTTGCTATGGTCCAGGTCCTATCAAGACATCATGTGGCTCAGCTTAGCTTTCAACTCTTTGTAATCTGGTATCTCAGTATTCATGTTGAAAGCTGGTCTTTATGTTCAGTGTCCCTTACTAGCTAGAAAAGTGGGTGTCGAGCCAGCCTCCTGCTCCCAGTCCTAGCAAAGACTTCCAGGGCCTCAGCATGATTGCTCTCTTGAGGCAGAGAAGGCTTCCCCCGAGAGCCTAATAAGGACAGGAGCATCATGAAGAAAATGGAATTTGCTAAAGAGCATTGCTGTCCAGCAGAGTCAACTAGCTTGGGGGTCTCTGCCTATCTGGACTCATGCTTACATATTGTAATATGACCATCTGTTAATTACTGCATTTTCTTTGGTACTGGAATGTTATGATGTTATTGAAATTATAAGGGTTTGCATATTGTGGACTCACGTAGCATGCTGGGACAATAGGAAGGTTTTCTACTAGATAGCTACACCCTCCCTCTCCTAGTAGTCAGACACTCCTGTTCCAGGGTAGAAAGCCCCTTCCCTTTCCTGGATGCTAAATAAAGGAGTCTCTGTGACTTCACAAATCACAAGAAATGAGGTTTGTGTGTCTTTAAAAGAACACAATTTCTTAAAATCTCAAAAGAATCAAAAAATTACATTGCTGTATGTATAGCACACACAATATACTAGTGCCTTTGTCTTGAAGACTTGTTCTCTGTGGGGCTCCTGCAGCTGATCTAGGTATTTCCACTCTAAGAGAAGGCAAACTAGAGAACTTAGTATTTCCCAGTAGTACCTGTCTAGAAAGAAAACCTCATCAGCCTGTGCCATAGAGCAATCAGACTGGTGAGACCAAAGCCCTTTGTTGAGGCAGTGGGCCAAGTTGGGTACAGTACACATTTCTAGTATGGAAGCATTCTGTCGTCCTGCCTGTAATTTGGCCAAAATACCTAGATCAGCTGCAGGAAAAGTTTTGTAGCACCACAGAGAACAGGTCTTTAAGACAAAGGCACTAGGAACCTCTGAAATAACTCTAGATGTGCCTCTCAGAACCCCCATCTTCCCAGCAGCCTCCATAACACAGGGCTTGCTTCACTTGCCAGGTGCCAGAGTAATAGCCCAATTCCGAGGAAAGGCTGTCCCAGATCTTCACATGTAGGCATGTTCTGTGAGTCCTGTCAGTTCAGTGGTATCTGCCTGTTTTCTACAATGAGACGGCATGGAGCAGTTGAGCACTTGCCCCAGACAATGGGCCAAGAAGGAGCTCTCAGTCAATTCAGGGCCCCAAGACTCTTCTTCCAGATGTCTGGACAAACGACTTATGTTTCTGTCCTGTTTCCCATTCACTTGACTGAGCCTTTAGGACTCTACCTACAGCCCTCCTATACAGCGTCATCAGCTCACAGATTTGGTGGACAGTCAGATCTTTGGAGAATCACACTCTTTATGTTTCCCTCCTCCTTTCAGATCTCAGGGCCTCTGGGGTTGCCTTCATTCGAGGTGACCAATCTTCCAATCCATTCTCCATATGTTGGCCACAAGGGAAATGACTGGTACTGGCAATTAGGGTCTCTCCACAACTTTTCCGTCCCTTTGTACCTATAACCTGAAGCGGGCTAAGATGCCATCCCTAGACACAGGGTTCTGCCTCTCCATTAGAATTCTTTTTCTGGAGGGTTGGTGTATGCTGTCAACCTCCAAGGCAATTTGTTCCTGATACTAGCTCCTTCTGCCTGCAGGAATGTGATTTACAATCTGGAGAGGCCATAAAGATCTAACCCTTCCCATCTGAAAAACAGTAAGTATGGGAAAGAATGTAAATTATATATAACAAATTCCTATGGCCAGCAATAATAGGATGCCTGGGATGGATTATTTTTTTAAATAATGGAGGCATATGGCTTTAATTTCTAATGGGCCCACCATATTTCTACAAAGAACAGACAACAGTACAACGTCCTGCTGAGATATAGTGTTTTTCCAAAATGAAAAATAGCACTTCTTGGATGACTCACTAAATCCTTCAAAGTACCCATTCCACACTGATGGGAATGGGACAGTAGGTGGCAGTAACATACTAATACTTGTAGGATTAGTTGTCTGGTATCCGTCGTGTGTGTGTGTGTGTGTGTGTGTGTGTGTGTGTGTGTCCATCCGTGTCCATCTCCCCCACACCACCCCCACCCAGCTCCCAAATTTCCCAGAAGGTTTGGTTAGAATAGTTTTGTTTTCTTTGTTCTTTTGTCAGTGGAGATTCTGTTCAGGGTTCATACTGCTACTGTAAGCAGGAAAAACAGCCACAAAATTGTCCTGAAGCATGGTGGGTCAGCTCAGGCTTTGTTTTCACAAGCTGGGTAGCAGTGGCCCTTGACCAACCAAGAAGGGAGAGAGCCACTTGCTGTGTATATTCCTTCTTTTAGAATCATCAGACTGCAGAAGCTTGTGTGGTGTTGATTTTCCTGGTGTTGAGCATTTTCCCATTCAACCCAGTCTCCTCCCAGTTCAAAGTGGTGGGTGAAAGCTGAAAAAACATGCAGAGCTCAAACTTCCCAGGCTTCTGTCGTAATAGCCTGTCTCTGCCAAAGCACCTATTAAAGTCAACATGTGTCTGTTTTTCTTGATGTGGTCAGGGACAGTTCTGACAGCAGAGCAGTGTGCATAGTGTGTGTGTTGCTTAAAATCACAAGCAAATCCACTCGCAGAATATCCTCACAAACACCCATTCACTCACATACCCCTTTTGCCTTCCTGACATTTCCTGTGAGCCACATTTGGTTCATAAAATGTTAGCCTCAGCTGGAGTGTGAGGTATCCAGACTCATAAGGCTTGAAGGAGAAGGACCATTGCGGTTTCCCAAAATGTCAGCGTCAGTGTTGACCACTCAAATCACCTCAGCTGAGGATCCCTTACTTAGTACTGTCTCTGCTAGAAATGTATACTTGTGTGCATCTAAAATTTCAACAGGAGAAGGAGATAAGTCTAATAATGGTAACAACAGAGAATGTGTATGTTAGCCTCATATTTGAAAGGGAAAAGATAGAGAGGCATGGAGATAATAGCTCAGCAGCTAAGAGTACTGGCTACTCTTACAGAGGACCTGTGTTCACTCAGCACCCATATGGTGACTCACAACCATCTGTACCTCCAGTTGCAGGAGATGAGGTGCCTTCTGACTGCTTTAGCTACCAGGAGCACATGTAATATGCAGGAAAAACACTCATATACATAAAAATTTTTAAAATAGCTTTAAAAAATAGAGGAAATGATATGAACAGAGGCCTGGGACTAGGTAGAAAACTCAGTTAGTAGAGTGCTTTATCAGTAAAGTATATGAAGACATAGGTTTGGTAAAAGTTGGGTGTGGTGATGGATTTGATTAGAAAATGTAGGGATGGAGACAGGAGCTCACTCACAAGTCAATCTGATTGAATTGGTAAGCAACAGGATCAGTGAGAAACCTTGTCTCAAAAAATAGAGGTGGAAAGTGATGGAGGAATTCACTTGATGTTGCCCTCTGGGCTTCCACTTTCAGGCACACACAGAACTTCTGGGAAAATGACTGCCTTAAAATGTGTTGCCATAGCCAGGCGATGGTGGCGCACGCCTTTAATCCCAGCACTCGGGAGGCAGAGGCAGGTGGATCTCTGTGAGTTCGAGACCAGCCTGGTCTACAGAGCTAGTTCCAGGACAGGCTCCAAAGCCACAGAGAAACCCTGTCTCGAAAAAACCAAAAAAAAAAAAAAAAAAATGTGTTGCCATGTGAGTCAACTCACATTGCCCCTGGATTTTCAAATAATGATGGTGTGAACAGCAGAATTGCCTTTTAGGTTTTGTTCAACCACATAAGCATAATTTCTGGTACTCTGCTACACAACTGACTGGCATCATGACACTCACCCAAAATGAATGTTACAGAGTAAGTCCAAGAATGGAAAAAAAAAAAAAACTACAGCATTCACTACTTCTGTTTTCCCATTTCACCTATTTCAGCCCTTGATTTGAGTTTTTTATTTTAAAAAAAGTTTCCAAGTTAATTGATGTGGGAGTCCCCTCTGTGTGCTGTCATTACCATTAATGAATAAAGAAGCTGCCTTGGCCTGGTGATAGGGCAGAACTTAGGTAGGCAGGGAAGACAGAACTGAATGCTGGGAGAAAGAAGGGCGGAATCAGGGACGGCATGGATCCGCCATCAGAGATAGACGTTCTGGAACTTTGCTGGTAGGCCACGCCCTCATGGTGACACACAGATTAATAGAAATGGGTTAAATTAAGATGTAAAAGTTAGCCAATAAGAAGTTAGAGCTAATGGCCTAGCAGTGATATAATTAATACAATTTCTGTGTGGCTATTTCAGTTCTGGGCAGCTGGGACAAACAAGTGGTTCCCTCCTCCAACAGTTACAGAGATGAAGAAAATTCTTCAGTGTCCAGCTAGCTGGTCAGATTGGGAAAGAAAGGGAATATTTCCATTTCCCAAGCAAATTTTGTTGCATCAATAAGTTGTCAGATTTTACTGTTGAGTTGCTGAAGTGACTAGCAAGTGCTGCTTTTTGCCAAAATAATATTAAAAACTAACACTTGGGCTAGGCATGTGACCTGGTTGGTAGAATGTTGGCCTAGTATGCACGAAGCATAGGTTCAACCCTCCTGCACCACATAACTCATAGTGTGCTGCATGCCCACAATCTCAACACTTGAAAGGACAAGCAGAAGTTCAAGGCCATTCTTGGCTACATAGTAAGTTTGAGGCTAGCCTGGGTTACATAAAACTGTGCAATACATGAATAAAAATGAAAACTAACAGTTGAGCTGGGAATATAGCTCAATGGTAGCTAGCATGCATGAGAGTCAGGGTTTAAGTCCCAGTACTACAACAATAAAAAATTTAAAGCTAATACTTAGGCTAACCATGCATTAGGCTAACCATGCACCAATAGCTATGCATAGTGATTCCCGTGGATCATCTGACTTAGATTTGAAGAACTTGTAACTAATTCCAGACTGGATTTAGAATCACAATGGAAACAGACCTCTGAATGTGGGTGTTACCAGAAAGGTTTAACTAAAGTGAGAAGACCCACTCTAGAGGTAGGCTGTATGTATTCATGGACTGAAGAAAATGAAAACAAGTTGAACACCATCCTGCATCTCTCTCTGTTTTCACTCCTTGAACCCCTGCCATCATGCATTCTCCTCCATGATGTTCAAAGTATATGTTCAAAATAGGAGCCAAAATAAGCCTTCCTTTCTTCAGTGGTTTTGTCAGGTATTTTGTTGAGGTAACAAGAAAAGTCACTAATAGAGAGTGATCTCATTCCCCTGTTACTACAGAAGCTTTTGGTCCTCTGGCCTAGGCACATCAACCATGGGGGGGGAGGGGAGCCTTTCTTTTACTTAGTGTTAATTAGAAAATACCTTAAGCTGGGTGTGATGGCACATGCCTTTAATTCCAGCAACCAAGAGGCTACCTCAAAGTTACAAGCCAGCCATGTCTATATGATAAGACCCTGTCTTAAAAAAAAATCAAAGAAAAGAATATATCACAAGGTATCCACTCTTTGAAAATAACTGAAAACTACTGGTCAGTCTTTAGGACTTGGACTAGGGTACGTGCCATGAGCACACTTCCTTCCCCCATAACTGTTTGATTATTTTTGTCAGACCCCAAAGAAGGCCCAGAGTTTCTCCCTTAGTGACTGGTTCATGCATATCACTAAAAAATTCAGGCTTTGTGGGCCCTCTACTTGGGGTTTGCAACCTTGAAAAAATAAACACAAGAAGTTCTTAGGCATAATGTTTCACAAAAAGTAATGCCATGTGGCTTCATTGTTAGACTACCCCTGGAAGTCGTGGAAAAAAAACCCTTGCCAAAGGAAGGGACCTGAAATCATTGGTTTCATTAACATCACAGAAAACCCCCCTCTAGCAACCAGAATAACTCATTTCACCTGCTTAGAGTTCAAACAAGTTATATCTTGTATTTTGTTTCATAAATTGTTCAAATCCCAAGATGTCATCATTTAAAGGAAATGTAGTATTCCCTTAACCTCTGAGCCTTCTAGCCTACCCCAAATTTCTGAATATGGGTCTGATTATCTGTTGCTCAAGGTCAGCAAACTGTCTAGTCCCGTCAGTACAGTCCCACTCTGAGGGGCTACTATTCTTGCTGGCACAGCAGGAGCCATCAGACAAATGGTCTGCTCCTCCTCCTGGACCAGACTCAACCCTTATTGCTTATGGAGCCAACTCTTCCATCCAAGCACCTTCTTTCTTTGTGAGTAACCTTCCTTTGGGGTCTTCATATGTACCCAACACTGTCAGGATTTACTCAGTCCGAGAAAGTCTTATAAGTGCTGCTTCCAAAGTTAAAAAGTATAACCCTTAGTCCCTTTGTTCCCATTGGTCTGCCTGCAGATCCATTACTTCCCTTCTGGGCTTCTTGCTGATAGGGAGTGTTTCTAACAAGTATCTTCCCAGGCACACAAAGCAGAACTGAAGTGTTCTGCTGCTGCAGTATCCCAGTTCCCAGTTTTATTGTTCCTTGCCCTTGAGCTGGCAGTACTAAGGCCATAAGACCTGTCAGTGTACAGGAGCATTTCTGCTCCCATAGAAGTCTCTTCCCTCCTGGTGGGACCAGTAACCACTCTGGTCTTCAGATGGGAGCCATAGTAGGGGTTCCAGAACCTATCTGAGCTACGGAATCTGGAAGGTTGACTGCATCTGCTATGTATCTAAAGGTGTTGGTCTTGCAAAGCTGCTCATTGCTTTAATGAGTACAGAACTCACAAGAAAAGGCACTTCCACTGGTGGTTATACCCAAACTGATGTATCTTTCATCTTGCTAACTCTCCTGCTGGGACCAGTTTAGTTGAATGAACTGTTTTTGCTTTTGAACACAAATGTTCTTTTTCTTGCATTCATTTACCAAAAGTTTACCAGATAAGCAAAAATTTGCCACTGAATTAAACGTTTTCATGTGAATAAAAATGTGGGTTGTTTTTTCTTTAAATGTGTTTACCAGAGGAAACCACTCTCACATGCAACATCCATTTATGAGAGAGTACTTACACTACTCTGACTCTGGAGTAACGGAGCCAAGGACAAATCACTCATGGGCATCAGGGAGAAGCCAACCCTTCATTCTGCAAGATTACTACCCTGTAATCAACCCCCAGTTTCTTAAGCTGATAGGAACCAGAGGGTTGGGTTGTATTAAAAGAAGGCTGAGGAAATAAAACAGAATCATATATTTTCACTCCCTTTCCCACCCAAAGAAAGTTGCTCCCAGATGCTCTGCCTGTTGTGCAGTCTCTGGTTCTAAACAGTTCAAGGAGGAGTTAGCCTGGGTTGTGCAAAATCATGTGCAAAAAAGACATAGAAACGAAGAAGAACCATTGGAAGAGTCTGAGGGAGGAGGGGACTCCAAAATTTTCTAGGTCAAAACACTGAGGCTCAAAGTAGGTAAAACACTAGCCTGAAACTAGCCCTACCAGAGCCAGGGTTCCCTCCCATTCCAACGCCTTGGGTTCCTGCCCTCTGTGTGGTTTTTACCTACTGTTGCCAAAAGTCTTTTGTTGCTTGTGAATTGGGAGCCACTCCCTTTCTAACAGAATTCTTCCTCAACTTGCAAATTTTTCACCTCCAGGACCCAGATCTATTCTATAAGGGCTTCTATCATCAAGGGTTCCAAACTTTAAAGGTAATATGCAAAAAGAAGTGTACACAGGTGAGGGTACAATGTTAATTACTTTATTCTTGCTGTGACCAAAGTCCTGATAAAAAGCAATGTAAAGAAGAGGGGTTATGCCGGGCAATGGTGGTGCACGCCTTTAATCCCAGCACTC
>NW_004949127.1:4394763-4399125 GCF_000317375.1 Microtus ochrogaster | reverse complement strand
AAAAAAAAAAAAAAAAGAAGAGGGGTTATTTTGGTACAATGTTTGAGAGTACAGTATACCATGGCAAGAAAATTACAATGGCTGGTCATATTGTACTCTCAGTCAGGAATCAGGGAGAAATGGATACTTGTTCTCAGTTCACTTTCTCCTTTTTATTCAGTCTGAGTCACCACCCATGCAATGGTACTGCCCACATTCAAGATGAGTCTTCCTTCCTCACTTAAATCTTTCTGGAAACTCATAGAGTAACATCCAGAAATGTGTTTCCATGATTTATGATTCTCAGTTCAGTCAGATTGAAAATGAAGATTGACGATCGGAAGAGTGGCAGATACCCCTTCCTAGTGAAGCATTTTGGATGGCCAGATATGAGGTGACCTGTTCTTGTAGGGAGAGGCTGCATGTTCATCTCAGCTGCCCAACTAGCTTACACCCAAAATAACCACACAGAAACTGTATTAATTAAAACACTGCTTGGCCATTAGCTCTAACTTCTTATTGGCTAACTCTTACATATTAGTTTAATTCATCTCCATTAATCTGTGTATCGCCATGTGGTAGTGGCTTATTGGAGATTTTAACCAGTATCTGTCTCAGGCTGAGAATCCATGGTTTCTCCTGGATTTTTCTTTCTTCCTCCCAGAATTCAGTTCTGTTTTCTCCACCTACCTAAGTTCTGCCCTATCAAGGGCCCAAAGCAGTTTCTTTATTAACCAATGAAAGCAACACAAAGACAGAAGGACCTCCTACACCAACCTGGGGTATTTAGAAAGTTCCAAGGAGGGCCAACAAGATGGCTCAGCAGGTAAAGGCACACATCACCAAGACAGATGACTTGAGTCTAATCCCCAGAACCCACATGGTAGGACCAGACCAATTCTCACAGTTGTTATCTGACCCTGCAACATGCTCCATGGCATGAATGGCATATGCACGCACATACACACACACCCCACTTAATAAATGCAATTTTCAAAAAGAGAAAAGACTGAAAAACAAGTGCTAAAGGTAAAGCTTTCAAATGGATGTGAAGGACAAAAAGGAGAAGGGAGAATGGGTGTCCATTTCTGGCGAAAAAGCTTAGCATGCTGGATCTTCCTGCTACAGACCCTATGATTGCACTAGGCCTTTACTTTGTCTTCCTGAATTAAAGATAGAAAAGCCCCCCCCCCACCATTTACTAAAGTGCTCAGCCAACTAGGCTATATGCCCAGGCTGTTCCATACTCACCAGGTCTCCTAAGTCAAGCTTTGGCCTCTATTTGTCCTGGTAATTTTCTCTTTACATCTCTGCATTCAATTGTACTGGCCTATTATGGTCATACCATGAAGCTACATTAGGGCCTCCCTCATTATGTCCTGTCCCATTCACCAAAACTAGGCAAGTTGTCTTCTTGGAGGATCTACCTTTTCTGAACAGCAAGGAGTCTCAGAGAGGAATAATTGATGTTTGTTAATTCTCTTGGACTAGTCAAGTCTTTACCACCATCTAAGGTTTTGTTTAAATGAATTATTAGATTGGGTGTTATTGCAACATTCGGTCATAGAACTTTTGTGGAAAAAGTATCAACAAGAAATTTTATGTTTCTTTTTGTACAAAGTCTGGAATCTCTATGCATCTTGTAGTGCATATCAGTCATTCCTGGTGCTGCTGTCAGTCACCTGTAGCTGGTAGCTGCATCATTAGATAGTGAAACAAGCATCAACAGCCAACACTGACAGAGCAAACATCAAGCATCAGACACTGTTGAGAGTTCTTTACACAAAATGACTTTTTATCTTCAAAGGGCCCTCAGGACACCCAAACTCGAGGAGCTTCTCTGAGGTTAAGAACACAGCAGTGAAGTAGAGAGCTGGACACATGCATTCTGGATCCAGAGCTTAGCCTTAACTATTGTGCTGTGGGAATCTTTGTCAAACTCTTCCCTAGGATGCGTTTCTTACTATCTGGAGTCTGAACTTCATAGGATATTGCCAGAAGTTTCTTTGGTGGACCTGGAGTAGCAGAACCCTAGCTGGTCAGGCTTTAGGGCATTGGGTATCTGTCTTGTAAGCTTGTGTTTCCCTGCTTTTCTGTGTGTTTGGTAGAGATGGGTTTTATGAGCAGCAGAAAGAAGCTTGTGTTTGCTACACACACACACACACACACACACACACACACACCTGCATTCTATTCCATGTTTCCATTAGGAAGGTAGTGGTCCTAGTGAATCAGAACAAAACACAGCTGTAACGAAAGATCCTGTCCTGACACACACATCTAATAAGATTTGTTTTGAGGACTTTGCTGGTGGAATGCCTACATTCCAATAACTTTTTCTCCTGAGTGTTCCTTAATCAAGACAGATTTCTTCATTTCCTGGGGCTCCCTCAAGATTATTCTGACAATTTCCCCATTAATTATCAAACTATGCCATGTTGCAAAATGATTACATTTGCTTCCTACCTAAACGCTTCCCCTTCTTTATGAGAAGTTTCTTTTAAACTAATATGCTTTTAACTTGCTTAATTTCAGCACTTCCATAGAGGCTCCTAATGAGTTGATTCCTTGCTTGACTGGTCCCTTGACCTTTCCTTGTATTCTCTGTTTTGATTCTGCTGCCCAGGAAAGGAAAGGGCATGCTCCTGCAGTGTAGTGTTTGGTTGGAGCTTTTCTGAGTGATGAATAAACATAAATAGATGACCTTGACTCCAAACTTCCCTCAAAAGTTGGGCCATATTCCTTGTTTTAGAAGTGTGAAAATGGGACCACAAGAGTAAAACAACCTCCCAGTTTCAACTGTGCAGCTTAGTGAATTATATGAGTATACCCAGATTCCCTTTACAGAAGCTCATTATTATTTAATAAAGTGATGATTCTAGGCTATGACCCACAAGGCTAACAATATTATAATCTTAGAGCTGGTGATATGCTTCCTCCCAGATGTCGTCACCCTCTGACAGAGGGAGCAAGGGACTTGAAGACCTCTCAGTCCCGCCTCGTGGAGAAAAGCCTATGCTAAGAGCTCCTCTTTCTGGCACTGTCTTCCCCGAGGTGTCAGCTGGGTTACTTTGTTGGAGTGCTGGGAATCAGGTCAGTCTGTTCCTCTGATTAACCCTGATCTCATTCTGTTGGCAGCAGTCGGTAGCCAATGCCCTGCTGCTTTCCAAAAGCTGCCTACTAATGCCAGAGCACCTGGGAGGAGGAAGGTGATGAGTGCATACTGCACACATGAGCCCAGCTGGACTCTAAGAGGTTGCAATGCCCAGGGTCACCCGAAGCTTTCACGTTGGTATCACTGTACTTCTCTCCCCATTTTATAGTTCAGGAAACCAAGGTGCATTTACAAGGATATGTAACTAGTGACTGGGAGAGTTGTCTCCAGAGCCTAAGGGCTTGGTTCTTTTGCTATCTTAGCAAGGGTAGTGGTGAGGAAGGAAATACTGGGCTATGTTTGCATGTCTAAGACTTTAGTAGTTTATATGTGGACATTCGTTGCAACCAGTGTTTATGGCACATAATACTCATACTCCTCTCTGAGTATATGTATTCAGCCATGGTAACCACACTCTACCCATAGACATAAATACATTATCCCTGACAGAACAACAGATCTTTCCTGAGAATTTTCAAATTGAACCAAGTAAAAATAGATGGAAGAAACTAGATAAATGTGATCCCCAGACTACCCAGGGCATGCTATAGGTTAATAGAGCAAAAAATAAAAAACAACAGCAAGAATTCCAATGGCACTTGAGTTTCCCATTAACCCCTGTAGTGCAACTCTTACATTTCCTACAATGCGGATCTGCTAGTCAATGCTGAGGGAATTTATTCAGCCAATAGCTTTTGGGGTACCGGCCCTTATGCAATGGTCTGAGGTGCTACATGTGGACTGATAAGTGGAAAGAAGCATACTCGCTCTCTTGTTCTGGCCCTTGATTAGCATTAGGGGAGACCCAGGACTACAAAGAGCCTTAAAAGTTTTCGCCTTTAAGACTCCCTTCTAGTTAGAGATGCCATGAATAGCTAAAGGGGGGTTAGAAATTTGAGGGTAAAGATCTGAAGGGTAAGAAATGTACTCACAATTGGAATCGTCCATCCATATTTCTTTATTCTTCCTTCTCTTCTTTCTCATTTCTATCAATTCTCCCTTGCTCTCTCTTGCTCTTTCTTCTATATCATTCTACACTGTCCCTCATTCTACCCATTACAGATGTTCCCAGTCATAGATATCCTTAAATTCAGCAATTCCCAAGCCCTAGCAGGTTCCAGGGGCAGATTTCTTTTGCCCCATAGAAAAATTAGATAAGGGTTTTCACACACACACACACACACATACACACACACAGAGAGAGAGAGAGAGAGAGAGAGAGAGAGAGA
>NW_004949127.1:4386041-4394553 GCF_000317375.1 Microtus ochrogaster | reverse complement strand
TCTCTCTCTCTCTCTCTCTCTCTCTCTCTCTCTCTCTCTGTGTGTGTGTGTGTGTGTGTGTGTGTGTGTGTCTAGAATTCCTTTTCAAGCTCTCTTAGGTTTTATGTGATTTAGTGAATGGATTTAGTTGGAGTGCCAAATTGCAGTAAAAGGGCCATCCTTGGTTACATAACAAGTTTGAGGCCAGCCTGGGCTACACGAACCCCTGTTTTCAAAACAAACAAGCAAAAAAGAAATAAAATTAGATAAATGATGATATCAGTAGCTGAATAGGGCACAGGTGGCAGAGCAGACTCAGAGGATGTACATGGCAACAGTAGGTGTTAAGCTTGATTGCAGACAGCTCTGGTCCAGCTGGGGGCAGCTCCACAAAGCTAGCACAGTATGTTCTGACACTGTGACTGAGGGTAAATTGTGCCATCATCTGCTCCTCACAGCCTCAGTCGTGACCACTCTTTCTGACCTGTACCTCATACCTGGTTCTTCCTGTTTCCAGTACTATCAGTTGCTAACTATTTTTATCTTTTGTCTTTGAATCACTCTGCAAATTTGACAGGACAGGAATTGACTTCCTGTTAGGACATGGGCACTTGTCCATGGAATCTGCTTCTTCCTGCTGCTCAGTGAAACTGGTCATCTTTGCCTACTCCCTCCTGGAATGGAAAGGAAGGATGGCTAGCACTGTTAAAAACAAACATAGGACCATGCTGTGGAAAATGGGCTCCTGCCAATTTGGCTGTGTTTACTCAGTAAATTCTTCTGCAAGATATCTAGATATTATAGTTAAAAGGAGATATAGGTACTAAATCCCCTTTACTTCTGCCCCCATCCCAAGTATTGAACTCTGATACACTTAAAACTACCAATAAACATCAAGTATGATTTTCATTTAGGCCCCAAACCTTACCTCTGTGTCTGACTTATACTTTGCATGATGAGGAAATATTCTAGGAAAGAAATTCAGTAGATCTGCTGGTCAGAAGCAGGCAACAGAATCATGTGTTAGCTGTGGCACGCACAACTAGGTATCTAAGGCTTAACAGGCCATTAGAAAGGGTATAAGCCATTAGATGCAAAGAATTTTTAGAGTCCACTGAAATGAGCATGGAGAGTCTAAATCATATTTCTAGGCATCTGTATAGTTTATATACCATTTTTGTCACTAAAAAAACCTAATTTCTAGACTAATCATACAAATGAACAAGCCTTCTATTGGTGAAAGGAGATGATGAGGATTGCTTTGTTGCAGGGCCAGTTCTAGAGTGTGGGCTTCCAATAAGAGCCTTTAAAACCTGAATAAACACTCTTGGAGTGTGTGTTCCTCATTGGAGTACTTAATAAATTAATGAATTGCTCCTAATTAATTAATGGTGCTGATTAAAGCTAAAGCACATTCCTCGACCCATGTTGAAGTTCATAAAATGAATGACATGTAGTATTGGTCACATTCAGAACTTTTGTATAAGATGTTCTGTGCATACAATATCCCTTTCCCCTTCTCATGCATATGCCTGTATAACTCATACTCATACTTGGTCCAGAACTTAGCATGGTGACCACCTCTTCCAGGAAGCCTCCTTGATCTTTCCCTCACCAAAGTAAAGTTGAATGTCATTCTCATGAATCCCTTTAGCATCTTCACATAGCATTAACTCCTTATTTCTGAGAGTCCTTTCGTCTATCCCCTTCATGTGATTTTTACTTCTAGTTTTTGTCTTTAGTGCCAAGCAGACAAAGGTATTCCATTTGCTCATGAAATTGATTTCTTGTTATGACTCAAATGGGTCTAACAGACACAAATAGAACATTCCACCCAAACACAAAAGAATATACATTCTTCTCAGGACCTCATTGAACATTTTCTAAAACTGATCACAAACTCAGTCACGAAGCAAGTGTCACTAGATACCCCCTGGATCTTATCAGATCACCATGGCTTAAAGTTATAATATAAAAACACAAATTGCAGAGAGCCTACAAATTCATGGAAAACAATAATGCTCAATTGAATCACCACTTGGTCAAGGAAGAAATTAAAGACTTGCTAGAATTCAATGAAAGTGAAACCACAACATACCAAAACTTGTGGGACACTATGAAAATAGTGCTAAGAGGAAAGTTTATAGTACTAAGTGACTACTAAAGATTTTGGAGACATCTCATACTAGTGATTTAACAGCACATCTGAAAGCTCTAGCAAAAAAGATGCAAACTCACCCAGGAGGCATATGTAGTGACATTTCATTTGTATTTTAATAAATAAAGCTTGCCTGAAGTTCAGAGAGTGAAACAGTTGCATTCATCAGCCTTACAGACCAGGTAGTGGTCACACATACCTTTAATCCCAGTAGTCACACTAGTTTGCCATAGAAACCATGTGGCACATGCCTTTAATCTCAGCACTAGAGAAGAATATAAGAATGGAGGAGACAGATCTCACATACAGTCTCATTCTGAGGATTCTTGGAGGGAAAAATGGCCATTTCAGATTGAGGTAGAGGTAAAAACCAGTGGCTGTTTTGCTATTCTGACCTTCAAGTTGAACACCAATATCTGTCTCTGGGTTTTTTTTTTGTTGTTGTTGTTTGTTTGTTTGTTTTTTTGTGCATGTTTGCCTGGTATCTCTTCTGCTTTTTTTTCATTTTTATTTTTTAAATTTATTTATTTATTTAAGGATTTCTGCCTCCTCCCCACCACCACCTCCCATTTCCCTCCCCCTCCTCCATCAAGTCCCCCTCCCTCATCAGCTCGAAGAGCAATCAGGGTTCCCTGACCTGTGGGAAGCCCAATTGAGCTACAGGAGTAGACACCAGAAAATAATCAAATTGAGGGCAGAAATCAATAAAATAGAAACAAAGAGAATAATGTAAAGAATCAATGAAACAAAGAGTTGGTTCTTCAAGAAAATCAGCAATATAGACAAACCTTTATTCAAACTATCCAAAGGTAGAGACAGATTATCCAAATTTAAAAAACCAGAAATGAAAAAGGGGACATAACAACAGACACTGAGGAAATCCAGATAATCAATAGGCCATACTTCAAAAACCTATGTACTCCACAAAATTGGAAAAATGTAAAAATAAAAGGGAACTTCTTGAGATAAGTACTACATACCAAAGTTAAATCAAGAACAAATAAAAATTTAGCTAGACCTATAAACCCTAAGGAAATAGAAGTAGTCATTAAAAGTCTCCCAACCAAATAAAAAGCTCAGAGTAAGATAATTTTAGCACAGAATTCTATCAGAATTTCAAAGAAGAGCTAATACCAATTCTCCTCAAATTGTTCCACACAATAGAAACAGATGGAATATTGCCAAACTACTTTTACAAGGTTATAGTTACCCTGATACCAAAACCACAAAAATATGCAACAAAGAAAGAGAATTACAGACCAATCTCCCACATGAACATTGATGCAAAACTATTCAATAAAATACTGGCAAACCGAATCCAAGAACACATTAGAAAAATTATCCATCATGATCAAGTAGGCTTCATCCCAGAGATGCAGGGATGGTTCAACATATGGAAATCTGTCAATATAATCCATCATATAAATGAACTGAAAGAAAAAAAGAAACAAGATCATCTCACTAGATGTTGAAAACATCTTTGACAAAATCCAACACCCCTTCATGATAAAGGTCCTGGAAAGGTCAGGAATACAAGAAACATACATAAACATAATAAAGGCAGTTGACAGCAAGCTGACAGCCAACATCAAATGAAATGGTGAGAAACTCAAAGTAATTTCACTAAAATCAGGGAAAAAAGGCTGTCTACTCTTACCGTATCTATTCAATATAGTACTTGACGATCTAGCTAGAACAATAAGACAACAAAAGGAGATCAAGGAGATACAAATTGAAAAGGAGGAAGTCATACTATTGATATTTGCAGATGATATGACAGTATACATAAGTGACCCCAAAAATTTTACCAGGGAATTCCTACAGCTGATAAACACCTTCAGTAATGTGCTGGGAAACAAGACTGACTCAGAAAAAATCAGGAGCACTCTTATATACAAATGATAAATGGGCTAAGAAAAAATTCAAAGAAACATGACGCTTTTTATAATAGCCTCAAATAATATAAAGTATCTTGGGGTAACTCTAACGTAACAAGTGAGAGATTTATATGATAAGAACTATAAGTCTTTGAAGAAAGAAAATGAAGAATGATCTCTCCCGTGCTCTTGGAGAGGTAGGATCAATGTAATAAAAATGGCAATCTTACAAAAAAACAGTCTACAGATTCAATGCAATACCTATCAAAATCTTAACAAAGTTCTTCACAGACCCTGACAGAACAATATAATACAATTTCATATGGAAAAACAGAAGATCCAGGATAGCTCAAACAATCCTGTACAATACACAAACTTCCAGAGGCATCACTATTTCTACCAAAGTGCTATAGTAATAAATACAACTTGGTACTGGCATACAAACAAACACATGGAACAATGGAATCAATCTGAAGGCCCTCACATTAATTACACACCTATAAGCACCCAATCTTGGACAATGAAACCAAAATTGTACAATGGAAGAGAGAAAGCATCTTCAACAAATGGTGTCGGCATAGCTGGATGCCAATATTTAGAAGAATGCAAATAGATTCATATGCACAAAACTCAAATCCAAGTGTATCAAGGCTGCAACATAATTTAGTTGCTGAACCTGATGAAAGAGAAAGTGGGAAGTAACCTTGAACACACTGGCACAGGAGACCACTTCCTAAATATAACACCAGTAGCACTGAGAGCAACAATTAATAAATGAGACCTCCTGAAAATTGAAAAGTTTCTGTAAGGCAAAGAACATGGCAAATAAGACAAAACAGCAGCCTACAGAATGGGAAAAGATCTTCACCAATCCCATATCTGACAGAGGGCTGATCTCTAAAATATATAAAGAATTCAAGAAACAAGACATTAAAACACCAAGTAACCCAATTAAAAACTTGGGTACTAATCTAAACAGAGAATATTCTACAGAAGAATCTCAAATGGCTGAAAGACATTTAAGGGATTGCTCAGCATCCTTAGTCATTAGGGGAATGCAAATCAAAATGACTCTGAGATATCATCTTACACCTGTGATCAAAAATACTGATGACAGCTTATGTTGGAGAGGATGTAAAATAAGGGGAACACTCCTACACTGCTGTTGGGAGTATAAACAGGCACAATCAGTGCTGAACCCTGTCAATTGTATTTTAATAAAACACTGGTTGGCCAGTAGCCACGCAGGAAGTATAGGTGGGACAACCAGATGGGAAGTAGAGGCAGGGAGACAAGAACAGGAGAATTCTGGAAAGAGGAAAAGCTTGGTCTGCAGTCTGACCCAGCCACAGAAGAAGTAAGATGTGACTGCCTCACTGAATAAGGTACCAAGCCAGGTGGCTAGCATAGACAAGAATAATGGACTAATATAAGTTATAAGAGTTAATAAGAAGCCTGAGCTAATGGGCCAATCAGTTTATAACTAATGTAGATTTCTTTGGAACTTAAAAATTGTGGGAACCAGGCAAAATAGAAACCCGACAACAAATCAGTATGCCGATTTCTCAGAAAATTGGGAATCAATCAAGACCAGCATTACCATTCTTGGGCACATACCCAGAGGATGTTCAATCATACCACAATGACACTTGCTCAACTATGTTCAAAGCAACATTATTCATAATAGCCAGAACCTGGAAACAACCTAGATGCCACTCAACTGAAGAATGGATAAAGAAAATGTGATACTTATACACAATGGAGTATTACTCAGGTTTAAAAAACAATGACATCAGAAATTTGAAGGCAAATGGATGGAACTAGAAAGATAATCATCCTGAGTGAGTTAATCCAGACCCAGAAAGACAAGCACAGTATGGACTCTAATAAAAGACATTAGGTTACAGGAGGACAAAAACATGGGCAATTATTTGATCCATAGGTGTCTGCAGAAATCTAAGCGTTCCCTAGGGTTTCCTGCAGTCCTCTGGCATTCCTGCATAGGCATATCATCTGCTAAAAGACCAGTCTGAAGCACTGTCTTTGTTTCCATTTATTCAGGCTGCACCACTCTTGTGACTGAGCCTTTCTTTTTAAGCAGGGAAAATGTCCCATCATGACTTGCAACTTTCCTTGTACACGGTTAAGTTCCTTTCTAAATAGCTAAGCTTTAGTTTGCTGTCTAAGAACTACTGAGAAGGACAAACCCATGACTTTGAATTTGCCAAGTAACAAGTGTGCAACTCTAAAAGTTATTCACAGTCATGCATACACTCACATGCCACATTCACACATACACACACACACACACAGGCTTGTTGCTTCCACTTCATCCTTAGGGATGACTTAGCTTAGACACATTACAATACACTAGACACTTTCTAAAATGTATCCTAGCTATGTGGTAATAATTTCCATATTTGGGAGTGTAAATAAGGGCAGAGAGAAAAATGTGGTAGTCAATGCTGACTATGAATCTTGGATAATTCCCTGAGGAGGGGGGAGGACAGGGAGTGGGGATAACAAACCTGGATGCCACTGGCAATGCTTGGGTAGCATAATGGAGAACACATTCATGTGGGAAAATGCACAGGCTGGCAGGAACAGCTTCTAGCAAATGATGACTTCCAAAAGCTCTCTCCTCATTGCTGTCATTTCAGATTCTCTAGAGTTTCTGCAGGGACTTTTGAAAGGGATGGTGGCTCTCCAGGGGGCAGAGACATTTTGAACTTCCTTTCTCTCAGGGTTATCCATATGTTCTTTGAAAACACCTAAATCCTTTAACCTTGAAAATTGGTTCTGAAGTCATGAATTACACTTCAGGATTCTTGATTTTCAGAAACAAGCCCAGCATGTTCCATTTGTGAACAACTGCAAGAAAGCAACTTGAATGCTGAAGTAAAAGAGAAATAAAATGTGCCTTGGCTTTTAAGTTTATATAAAGGTATGCCCTGTCTCACAGATGTGGGTATGTGCCACAAAATTAGTTACTTAATCCTCAATATTGCACTGATCTTTCTGGTCTAAAAACATATCAGCCGGCTAGAATGCAAGGCTCAATATACATGTGTCACTGTTACATAGCCATGCAGAGGAACTTTACTAACTTAAATAAAACCCTTACTCTACCGTTTCCCAACCCTGGCAAACACTAATCCTCTAACTGCCTCTGTAGTTTGCCTTTTCATGCACTTAGAATTGTACAGTGTGGAACTTTCTCAGATTGGCGTCTTTCACTTGGTAATACATGTTTAGCTCTCCTCAGAGTCTTTCCATTGCTTGTTTCCTTTCACTGCTGAATCGTATTTTATAATCTAAGAAATCACAGTCGATGTATTCACTGACTCTCAGAAGGATATAATATTTTCTTCTAAGTTTGGGCAATTACACCAACATTGTTACAAACATCATGAGGGGACTTTTTCAAAGCAATGCTTCTACTGCCTTTAGGCAGCTATATCAGTGAATATGATTGCTGTGCTTATGTGATGAAATTTCTCTAACACACTGTCAAACTACCTCCCCAGTGACTGTATCATCATGTATTCCACATAACAATGAGTGAGATTTTTTTTTTATTCTTGTTGTATTTTGATATTCTCGGTGTTCTTGATTTTTACTATTCCAATTTGTTGTCTTAGTCAATGTTCTGTTGCTGTGAAAAGACACCATGGCCATCGCATCTCTTATAAATTAAAGCATTTAATTGGGACCTGCTTACAGATTCATGCTTTGAGAGTGGAGGCTACTTATTCATTTCCCAGCCGCTCAAACTCAAATAATCAAACAGAAACTATATTAATTACAACAATGTTCAGTCACCAAAGAGTGGAACTTTTTGAAAGATTATAAGCATGAGGAGGTGTGGCCTTGTTGTAGCAAGTGTGTCACTGGAGGTGGGCTTTGAGATTTCAAAAGCTCAGGCCCAGGCCCAGAAGCCCTCTTTTTTCCTGCTGCCTGCAGATCAGGATGCCATTTGAGCTACTTCTCCAGCACCATGTCTACCTGTTTGCCACCATGCTCCCTGCAATGATAACAGACTAAATCTCTAAACTGCTTTGGTCATGGCCTCTCTTCACAGCAATAGAACAGTAACTTAGATAGGGAAGCCATGAATATTTGAAGGCAGAGGATACATGGGGACTCTGAACTTCTGCTCAGTTTTTATGGAAATCAAAACTAATCTTCAAAATAAAGTCTAGTTTTTAACAAGATAACAAAGTGAAAATTAACATTGAGAAATATTTATTGTTGCCTCACACCCTAAGTACCGGGGCAAGTTAACCCTTTCTGAAAATTGATCCTAATCCCCACTTCAAGTTCAGATCCTGAGCGATAAATTTTCTAGTTAAGAATTTACTTTTTTTGGGGGGGGGGTTTGAGACAGGGTTTCTCTGTGGTTTTGGAGCCTGTCCTGGAACTAGCTCTGTAGACCAGGCTGGTCTCGAACTCACAGAGATCCACCTGTCTCTGCCTCCCGAGTGCTGGGATTAAAGGC
>NW_004949127.1:4314984-4385941 GCF_000317375.1 Microtus ochrogaster | reverse complement strand
TCCTGGAACTAGCTCTGTAGACCAGGCTGGTCTCGAACTCACAGAGATCCACCTGCCTCTGCCTCCCAAGTGCTGGGATTAAAGGCGTGCACCACTATTTAAGAATTTAAATTACTCCACAAAGCATTTTGTCATTGTCCAACCGAACCCTCTTTGTTTTTAATTTTTCCCTGTGACAATGACAGGGAAAGTTAATCATAAGATCTTTCTAACCTTGTGACTAGGACAAGGAATACAAACTTCAAACAAAATCATAGAGAAAACAAAGAGCTCCTCATCCCTTCAAACCTCCTTTCCTTCCTCCTTCCCTTACAGCATTTATGTCTCTCTATTGCCCAGGATCTTTACTTTCTTCCTTTCTTTTTTAGAAGGATGTGCTGTCAGGAAAGGATCTCTGGTTCTTTCAGACACACAGCCTGTCTTTTGTTCTATGGGAAATCAATATGCTGGTGCCTTCCCATCTGCCTGGTGTGAGGACCTGCCAGCCATGGAAAGGCACCTGAGGTTGTGGTGTTTCTATCCACACCTGACCTTGAGCCAGGTTCTAAGCTCTTCTCAATTCCTGTTTGTGGACACATCTGGATTATTGCCAGCACGAAGTGTGAGTATCTGCCTCATTTGCATTTTTACCAGGAGGAAAGACTTAGTTCTTTATAGAGACCTTCTAAATGTCAGGAACATATGACTTTATAAATTCAAGCAATGCCAGTCTGAAGTCAATCCACCCCAAATCCACAGCCTAGAACATTCTACACAGTTGTCCTAGAAAAGCGGAAGAGCAGCCAGCTGTCTCCTCACTTCCCAGTCTGTAGTTTGACAGTGAGAGATGTGAAGTAAAAAGTAATTATTTTCAACCTTTATACTCTGCTGGAGACATCATTGGATGATTGTGGGTGTTAAACAATGTATTTTTAAGAAAAATAAACTAATGTTTTACCTAATCTTTCTGTCTACAATATTTCAAACCCAGATTCTTTATTAAGGATCAAAATAGAGATAAGTATTAAAATGTAAATTGTATCAAAGTTCCATAAAATTCATTAACATTAATGTTGAGTAAAATAGTTCTTTACTGCTTGGAAAATGCAAATAAAAGACTTCAAAATTGGATACTGCTAACTTCAATCTAGGTTCCATTAATTTTACATGATGTTTCCCCCCCAAAAGGATCACAAAAATTAAGAGAAACTACATTAAAAGCAAGAAGCAGAAATAAAAACTGTAAATTGTGGCCATACTAATAATATTAAAAATAGTTAAGTGGTGTATAAGTTTTTCATAGCCTCTGTAACAAAAGTTTGGTCTCTTTGTACAACACAAAGGTATTTTCTTTAGTTTCTTGAGTTCAGACTTAATTTCAAGGCAGAGCCATCTCTCTCCAGAGACTATAGAAGGACCATATTCTTGTCTCTCTCAGCTTCTGGTGGTTGATGGCATTCTTTATTTGTAGCCACACCACTTTTTCCAATCTCTCTCTGTTGTAATAGGAGCAGCAGGGCTGGGCTGCGTCCCGCCACCCAGCTAGCTTTACCTGAAATAATTACACGGAAACTGTATTCTTTTAAACACTGCTTGCCCCATTATATCTAGCCTTTTCTCGGCTAACTCTCACACCTGGACTAGCCCATCTCTAATAATCCGTGTAGCCCACGAGATGGCTTACCAGGGAAGATCTTAACCTGCGTCTGTCTGGAGTGGGAGAATCATGGTGACTCACTGAATCTGCTTCTTTCTCCCAGCATTCTGTTCAGTCTACTCTGCCTACCTAATTTTCTTTCCTCTTAAAGGGCCAAGGCAGTCTCTTTATTTAACCAATGAAATCAACACAAAGCAGCAGACTCCCACATCATCTCTCCATGCCATGTCTTCCTTTCCTTTTCTCCTCAAAGGTTCTCAGGATAGCCTGGAGGGCCCAACTGGCTAATCCAGTATCATCTCTCCTTCCTGTGGTGATCAGATAAAGTATTCTGTGACTGAGTCATGGACTTCTTTTAGGAGAAAGAGAGTGTTATTTTCCTACTAAAATTGGCAAAACCAATATTACATCTGTTCACCCATGACCTAGGGCAATGAAAACTGGGGTAGTTGTACCACCCCTGATTCCTGCCCTCATACATAGGCCAACTAGGATTCTCAAAGCTGCAGAAAGGATTGGTACTAACTTTGACCCAGTGCCTGTTGTGTGTCTGTTCCTTTCTTATGCTCCTATGTTAGACTCCAAGGGTCCCGAAACTCTTGCAGGAGACCCATAGGTTACCACACTTAACACACATGAAATGGAAGAAACTAAGTCTGTGTCAGTGGATGGCAGCAGTAGCATTCAGAGCTGGAAGGTCTGCTCCTTTGTTTTCTCTCTGGTTCATTGAGGTGAACCTTGCTCTCTAGAGAAGAGCCCAAGCCAGGCAAAGACACCACTGCTATGGACAGACAGTCTCCAAAATGCTGACCTGAGACACTAAAAAATGTCCCCTCAAGTCACTAACAATGACACAGCTATTTGGGAGGTCATTTTCAGCACATGGTACCCAGGCAAAATTTCCCTTTCTGAAGCTCAAAGGAGCAGGTCTAGCAACCAAGGTTCCATTTCTCCTCAGACTCCAAGCACAGCCACTGGAGCACACAAGGCCAATAATCACAGAAACTGGTTTCTGTCACATTGTGCTTGAACAGGCAGGAAGAAGCCAGACCCAGGAAATGCCTGCTACAAGATTCCAGACAGACTTTGACATGAATTAAATGGGTTGGGTAGCCATTTTTTTCTGAGACAAATGGCTCCTTCATTGTCCTGGATCATGCCATCTCTATGTCCTTTTACCAATTCCCTAATCCTCTGCAGTTTACCCAACATCACATACTGAACCCTTAATAGATGGTATGATGGCCTTGGGCTGGCACTGCTCAGAAAAAGACCTCTCAAGAGTCCTCCCAAGGGCTGAGCCAAGAGTGTCACAGAAGAAAAGATGCACGCAGTTCATTTCAACATTCTTATTCTGCTAGGAGTTACTCTTCCATTCAGAAAGTATTTGGGGCCACTCACATTGATTACATCAGGCAAATAAAGAAATAAAAATGCAATTTAAAAACCTTACCCAGATAAGAACAAGGGAGTTAGATAAAACCAGACTTGCTGAACATAGTGGACAATGAGGACTACTGAGAACTCAAGAACAATGGCAATGGGTTTTTGATCCTACTGCACGTACTGGCTTTGGGGGAGCCTAGGCAGTTTGGATGCTCACCTTACTAGACCTGGATGGAGGTGGATGATCCTTGGACTTCCCACAGGTCAGGGAACCCTGATTGCTCTTCGGGCTGATGAGGGAGGGGGATTTTATCGGGGGAGGGGGAGGGAAATGGGAGTCAGTGGCGGGGAGGAGGCAGAAATCTTTAATAAATAAATTAAAACTAAAAAAATAAAAAAAGAACAAGGGAGCTAGTGCTTCTCAGAGGTGTTGCAGATTTCCCTTGATATGAAAGGCATACAGGAATCATCTAGACCCATTTAGAGAATTTTTTTAGACAACTGAGTAACCTCATAGGCTGGGTATGAAGGACCAACTAATCTAAGCCTGGGAGTCAGGGCCAGAACTTGTGGAAGCTAAATATCAACTAGAAAATTCCAGACTTATCCCAATAAAGAAAGGAAATCTCATTCCAGCTTGCATCCCACTTGCCAATCTCTTCTATTCTGTTTGACTTTCTTGTCTATGCCTATACACTTTATTTTGTGCTTCAGATATGATATATAGTTTATAAATAAAATAATGTTATTTAGTACTAAGTTCTAATTGCTTCAGATGCATATGTTTTTATATCCTCGACAAAATTGTAAGCTTAGCCGGGCATGATAGTACATTTAATCCCAGAACTAGGGAAGCAGAGGCAGGTGGCTCTCTGAGAGTTTGAGGCCAGTCTACAAAGAGAGTTCCAGGACAATCAGGGATGTTATACTGAGAAACCATATCTCAGAAAAGCAAACCAAACAAAATAATTTCCAAGTTGGTTGATTGATGCCCACGAATTGTGTCTTTTTATTTCTTCCACATCTGTTGGAAAATAAACTAAGCCCATTCCTCCCCATAGGAACTCAAGTACTATGTACCTCTCCCCTCTCCCCACCCCCAGACCAGCAGGCCAAGAAACACATAACAGATATATTGTGAAGGAACAAAGGACCTTGAGTGTCCTGGGGTATGGGGAGGAAGGCACAAAATGCAGGTTACTCCTTACTAATTAATCACAGAGACCACAGCCGGGCTTTGTGAAAGCAGAGCTGGCTTTCAAGAGGCAGGAAAGCTAGGGTAAGCAAGTGCTGATCCTGTTAGGAAGACATTCTTTCCACTGCTCATCACTAACCCGCAGGCAGATGCACCATGAGACAGGGCACCAGCAGACAGAGCCCTGCAGCAGACTCCTGATGCCTAATGAGACGTAATTGAAGCTGGGTACTACATAAAAAAGGATCACGGGAACACTTTCAGGAGCCTTTCTGAAATCAGAAAAATGCAGGCTCACACCTATTTGCATACTGAGACCTAGCGAGGCTTTCCTTCTTTTTGCTTTTTTTCCCTTTTCTTTGTGTGTGAATGTGTGTGTGTGTGTGTATGTGTGTGTTCGTGTGATGAAATAATACCGTAAGAAATGTCTGTGTGGTGCCCTGAAGTTACTTTTTTGCAAGTATTACACAATATTTGCAACATCCCTTACAACATGTCCAAAGAAACTGAATCAAAGATGAATGTAAGTGTCTCTGTCCTACCATCAGAGGTTTGTTCTTTGGTTTAAAGCTCTCTCTTGGGAGCTCTGGCCTCTGGGTCATCAAGTCCTTTCTTATGTCTAGGCACTGCACCTGTGGCTAGGAATGATAATGATGACATTTCCTCCAGCCTGTATTTGTTTTCTTTAACTCTCATCTCGACTTGGGAGCCCACTAGTTTGGGGATAAAATGGCCCTGCAGTATTTCCTTAGCACACTGCTCCTGCGCTTCACAGCATTTCTGCTGTAGCTGTCTTCCTGGTAAACTGCAACCTGTGGGAGGCCAGAGACCTGCCCGCTCCACCATCTTTACACTAGAGTTCGGCAATGTAAATAAATGTTTTATTTACAGAACGCATTTTATATTCCAGGTCTACAACAGGTTGGGATAGAGACTTGTTCTCTATGCTTAGGAACTTACCTGCAAGCTTGAAAGTTAGGCCCGTGTGTGATGTACACATGTTCCCAAACATTTACTGTTGTGTCAAACTCTGCCAAATGCAACAGTGGATGTATCTCCTTTCTTCTAAGTGTGCTTCTAAGTACTGTAGACAGGTCTTTCTTTGGCTCACCAGCTCCAAAATAATGACACAGAGACTTCTTATGAAGTATGAAAATTTGCCCTTAGGTTAGGCTTGTCCCAACTTGCTCTTATAACTTAAATTAACCTGTTTATATTAACCTGTGTTAAGCCATGTGGTTCATTACCTCTCCTCATACTGTAAGTCCAACTTCCTCCACATCTTGGTGGCAAATTCCCCAACTCTCAGATTCCCCTATGTCCCTGGAAGTCCTGCCTATTTTCTCCTGCCTTGCTATTGGCCTTTCAGGTCTTTATTAAAACAATCAAAAAGTGCCTTAGGCAGATGAGGTTAAAAAAAGAAAAGAATAGAAAAGAAAAGAAAAAGATAGGTCTTGTGGAGCAAGAGGAACACTCCTCCGTTGCTGGTGGGAGTACAAATTTACACAGCCACTTTGAAAGACAGTGTGGCAGTTCCTCAGAAAACTGGGAATCAACCTACCAAAAGACCCTGCTACACTGTTTTTGGGCATGTACCCAAAGGGATACTCAATCATACCACAAGGGCACTTGCTCAACTATGTCCATAGCAGCTTTATTTGTAATAGCTAGAAACTGGAAGCAACCTAGATGTCCCTCTACTGAGAAATGAATAAAGAGAATGTGGTACATTTACTCTATTAAAAACAAGGACACTGGGAAAGTTGAAGGCAAATGGATGGAACTAGAAGAAGAAAATCATTCTGAGTGAGGTAACCCAGACCGATAAAGACAAACAAGGTATATACTCACTCATACATGGATATTAGCTTTAAAATGAAGGATAACTATGCTGCAGTCCACAGATCAGAGAGATTAGGTAGCAAGGAGAGTTAATGGGGGGACAACCAGATCTTCCCGAGAAGTGGGAAGGGGAAACAGATTTTGTGAGTGGACTGAGGATGGTCTGGGATGGGAACATGAGCCATCGGGTTGGGAGGAGTGACAGAGGAGAATGCTGAGGAGAGTCCTGGCTTTCAGCTGCTCCTCCCTGTCTAGAGCCTTCTAATTGAAGTGACTAAGAGCCTAGAGGATCAGAGGATGGGGTTTTCACCTGTTGGCCATTGACTGCAGTGTATTTAAGCCTCCATGGTGCTATTAAAGATGGGCTTTTTGGTACCAGTGTTGGAAGGTCTGTGTGTCGGTCTGTCTCTGCGTGTGTATTCTCAACCTCCAGCCCCTTGCCTGATGCTCGCGAACTGGGTTCTAGCGCATAGAGCGCTGACAGGGGGCGCGGTGCGCAGCACTGCTGTATGAGTAGGGGGGCTCATTTCCAGGTTGGGTAGAGGTCTGGCACAGGGGAATCTCCCAGAAGTCTATGGGGAGGACACCATCTTAGATTCTAGCAATAGCGTATGGGTAGCCTGAGCTGGTCATCTCCTGTGACCAGATTGGTGCCTGGCCCAGCTGTCAGCAGAGAAGTGCCAGCAGCTGATGCAGGTAGATGTAGAGACCCACAGCCAAACATTGGGTGGAGTTTGGGAATCCTGTAGGGGAGAAGGAGAAGGGAGTGTAGAACCCAGAGGGGACAGGGACACTAGGGGAGGGCTCACACAATCAACTGGCCTGGGTTCATAGTGGTTTACTGAGACTGAAGTGACAACCAGGGAGCCTGCATGGCACTAACCTGGGAATGCTGCATATGTATTATAGTTGTATAGCTTCATCCTCCTGTGGGACTCTTGCAGAAGCATGGGCTGTCTCCAACTCGTTTGCTGGCTTTTGGGACCTTACATCTTATGTTGGATCACCTTGTCCAGCATTAATACATGGGGAAGTACTTGGTCTTGCTACAGTTTGATATGACATGTTTTATTGATACTTATAGGAGACCTACCCTTTTCTGGGTGCAGATGGAAGAGGAGGGGACTGGAGGGATGGGGAAGAGAGACTTGGAGGGAAGGATGGGGAGCTGTGGTCAGGATGTAAAATAAATAGATGAATAAAAAAAGACACATCTTCACAGTGTATGAAAAGATTATCCCACAACAAAGTACACTGTGATTAGCATGCTATAGACAGGTGTGTGATGCCACAGGGCTATTGCAAGGACTGGAAGGCTGTTTCAAACTCAAAAGCCAAGGTGCAAGCTGGAGTCACTGTGTGTGTGTGTGTGTGTGTGTGTGTGTGTACGCATGCGCGCTATAATTCTACATCTTAATTCAGCTAGAAAGCTAGATATAGAAACAAATGTGGGCATAGGGATATACAAAAGTACATCTTGGGCTCTGAATTTATGGAAGTCACTTAGGCAAGGAGGAAGGGAAGCAGCTTGCTGGGAGCCTCTAGAGCAGGAACCACATTCGAATGCAGCTAGTGCTGGAGAATAGTGTGCTACAGGCCCTGCCCTGGCTGACTCAAAAAATAAAGGGATGTGGGGTGAGCTGGGCAGCGGGTGGACTGCAGGATGACTGGGAAACCAGCAGTTTAAACCTTGTAGTTGCCACAGTAGGTGGACAATGGTCTTTTCTTTGAGCAGCCACACATCTGCCTGTCTTAGCATCTGTTTTCCCTCTCCAGCTTGTTATTTGCTGTCTTACTCTGGCTTTGGGGCAACTGCCCTGGCCAAACCCTTCTGTCTCTTAGACTGTTTTCTGTGAAGTTCTCTCTTATCTAGGATGTGCTAGCTCCAGAGTCCTTTGCCACATCCTCTGTAATGCAGTGATACCTCAGTGTTGTGGTCTATTATAAAAACATGCAGAGAGATTCATTCACATTCCTTAGGCAGTTAAAACTTGAACTAAATACCTTTCTAATTTTGTAACTGTTCTGTCTTCAAGCCAGGGCATGGTGGCACATGCCTGTAACTCTAGCACTCAGGAGGCTGAGGCTGGAGGGTTTATAATCCCAAGTCCAGCCTAAGATATACAGTCTAAGACCACATGTCTTAAAAACAATACCAAAAGTGAAACGACACATATTTTATCTCACGTGTAAAATCTAGGTGTGCGTGTGTGTGTGTGTGTGTGTGTGTGTGTGCGCGCGCGCACACGCGTGCGTGTTTAGGTTATGCAACTAGAAAGAGAACCATGAGAATGGAAGAAGAGATCTTAAGGAAGGAAGAGACAGTAATAGAATACACGTGGCATGAATGCAGAAAACGGGAATATCAGGAAAAGAAGGAGATCAATAAGAAGGAATTAGGGGGAAGTGCACAATAGCTGAATAAGAATGAAATGTGATGACATATATGTATGGAAAGGCCATTAAAACCCACAGGTTAGAGTGCTAACTTTAAGTTTAAAATTAAGTTCTCAGTGCTAGTGTAATGATGCATTTGTAATCATAGCACTAGGGAGGCTGAGGCAGAAAGAGCGCCATGGATTTAATGCCAGGCAGCGCTGCATTATACCTTGTCTCAAACCTACTCCTACTCCTTAATTTCCCTACTCCACACCCTCAGCTAAAAAGTTCTTGTTTTTCTCCTGATCCAATGCTGAGAAACTTTTTTTTTTAACAAAACTTTTTCCAAACTAGAGAATTAGACTCTTTTGAAGGACTGTTTCACAGATCAAATTGGTCTGGTTGCTGGAGTAGGCTCTAGGGCTCCAGTTATTTTTTTTTTCCATTTTATTTGAACCCATAGGCTTCTGGTGAAAAGACTCATATTGGGCCAGAAATGTGATACCCTCTCCTTATCTATTACGACACTGGAAGATAGTGAAAGAAGAGACTGCAACACTTTTGCAAAAAGACTAAGAAACTAGGAGACGAGCGATCAGACGAGCGATCAGAAGTTGCATATCAAAACACCAGTCATCAGAAGAAACTAATCAGAAATGAATCTATCTGAGCTACTATCTCTGGGAAAAACAGAGGGCATGTTTTTGTTTTTGTTTTTTCTGAAGACAGACCACCCATGGGGCGCATTGATCAAGTGACAGCCTGACACAGGTGAGATGGCTTTCTTTAGTCTAGGATGACTTTGAGAGCAGAGTCAGGGAAATAGCAGGCATTGGAAATCAAGGCATGAAGACATTGACTGATGATGGGAAAGAGTGTGACTTCCTCCAGCTGGTGACATTTCTAAGCAGTTGGGTACCAATACATTTCCTATAAAGTGTCTTGAGTCTTCAGGAAGATGTTCGGTAATTAGATGGTAGGTGAAAATAGAAGCACTGAATATACTGACATCTTCATTAAACAAACAAACAATCAAAAACCCAAAATATTACTTTCTGGTCACAAAATAGATCACAGAGATCAAAGTACAAAATTGTCTGATACTATCACCAGAGAGAACATTGAGGGCCTCCTAGGGTAGCGATTTCTTTGGGGATAAAAGACCCTTTCACAAGGATCACCTAAGGCCATTGGAAAACACAGATATTTACATTAATATTCATAACATTAGCAAAATAAACACAGTTATGAAATGGCGAACAAAAATAATTTTATGGTTGGGGATCATCACAACACAAGGGACATATTAAAGGGTTGTAGCCTTAGAAAGGTCAAAAACCCACTTCTTTAGAAGATGTCCTTGGGTCTTAGTTTCATCTCTCCATATACAAACACCATCTTATGTAACCCATATTATAACTACCCTTCCCAGTAAAAACACAGTTATGATATTCTATCTCATGTAATGTCATATTCAATGACTAAATATCCTTCAATTATGCAGATTCAGATTAATTTACTTAATCTTTTTTTACAATCAGTATGAAGTCATTTATTTTTAAATTAGCAATAAAATAGCCAGGCTTACATTTTAAAAAATACAAACAACAAAAGCCCTTCACATGTGACATTCATCTCAAACTTTCGTCCCTTGAACTCATTGTCAGAGGAGAGAGAAGGCCTGCACTGAAGGTTGTCTCCCCTCTTAGCTGGAGCCCGTGTCCTCTCAGATGTCACAGCCATAGAGAGGAAGGCATCCCTGTGACTCTGTCTTGAGCGCTAGGTGAGTGAAGAAAAAGCCTTTATAGAGGAAGCTCACGAGGGTGCCTGGATTAGAATGTTCTTACAAAATGTTAAACTTGAGTCATAAATATCCAGTCAGGGATATTGGCAGGAACCACCAAAAGTCTAAGACTTACCAGAGGTTTACAGCTGGGCCAGGGACAAGGTGCTACAATCTCAGGCTCTGGAAGAGTCAGTCATTTGCATATTCAAGTGTGCTTTTATAACTGTATGTTAGAGATATGTACATAATTGTCTGCCTCTCAGGAAGTAGGAAAACTAGAAGAGACTCTGAACTCAAAAAAAAAGTGACAAGGTAAACAACAGACTTTGGCTAAAATCAAGTAAGGGATGCACATTTAGCTCAAGTGAATCATTGTAGAAATGTGATTTTCCCTTTGCCGTCACAGAGTTTGTTTTTTGGATGACTGCTGACATGGGAATCAAATGAGACATTTGGAGTCAGGACTGAGTTGATTCTCGTTGAACTTTTCTGCATAGCAGTGTAATACTTATTTATTCCCATCTGCAGCCTACAAGAGGGTGGTCCAGAGACTATCCCACAGTCATCTGATGCTATCTGCACTATCCGTGTGATGATGCTCTCTTCAGAGGCTGTAGAGCAGTTTTTCCTGCTCTTTTGTCTCCTGTAATTCTCATCATGGAGGCAACAGCCTGGAAATCTTTATTTAGTAATTTACTTAATCCTCTATGGATTACAAATTTGTCTTTTTGCATTTTAAAATCTTTATAAACAGTGTTACAATAAAACCTTTGCCAATAAGCCAGGTATCTAGGCATGATGATTATCTGAAATAAATGCACAGAACAAACAGCATGCATGCTTTTAAAGAATTTGATTCAAATTTGATTCAAACTCCCCTTATAAAGGTTGTGCCACTTTATATTTCTGGGCCGTGCTGACAGCACAGAAGCCTTTCCCGTGTGTTAGTAAAGTGTACTTTTTAAGATATTAATTCAGGAGTATATTGGTCATGCTAATCAAGTATATATTTAACCATAAGTCCACTGACCATGATATAACCATCCCTCATACATCTGCAAATGTGTTATAAATTTTAGAATAGGTATAATATCCATTGAGGAACATTCTTTTGGTATCTCAAAACCTAAATGTGGTGACTATTGATACTCTTTTAGTTTACATTACATTACAATGATAAAAAAATCACAATATTTGTACAAATACATCCTTAACAAAATGTGACAGAAACATTCAGGTCAATTACTATCCTTATCTCTATAATTGGTCATATGTCCTTAGCTGTATTTGTAACCTCCTTCTTTTACTACCCATTCAGTACTTCCTCTACTCTTAGCAAACACTTCAGCAGGTCTTGGTTCTTTTCCAAGAGGAATGATTGAGAATAGCCATTACACTGCTGCCCTAGGGACCCTCATGAAACAAATAACATGCTTTCGTGTACAAGGTAGTCTGGTAGCATTACCAGAGTGAGTGGTGAGAAAGGTTTGCACTGCACAGCTTAAGGACATGAATTAAAGATATTAAGCCACCACTAGAGGAGGTGTTGTTTGCAAAAGCACCATATGCTTACAAAGAAAAAGGCAGAAAGTGACTGGCAGAAGAGAGTGAGGACCTGCCTTCAAGGAGTGCTGGCCTCACATCATGTGCTAATGGGAAAGTCCTGCTATGTGGAGTCCCTGCTTCATTTCCCATCAGGAAAGTCATTAAACTAATTGCCTCAACCAGGGCTGTATTTCATCTGTATAATACCCATAATTTGGGGTTTGAATACAATTGCAGTAAATTATACTAATCACAGGAAAACTTCATTAAACCAATATAGGTTTATTCAAAGAGTGTAGTTTTAAGCAATCAGCATTCCCTAAATGGAATGATGGCTTCTCATTTTTATAATAAAAGATATTGGATACTTAAAAACTCAGCTAATTTGTATCATGCCCATACCCCAAATAATGTAAGTTTTTAAGCAAATTTTTACCCATTTGGAGATTTAATCATTTTTCAAACCATTACCATAAATTCTAAATAAGAAAAACATGGAAGCAACCTTAAAAAGTCTTCAAACTTCATTATCTCTATTCTGGATACTTCTGCCCTGAGGGTGGGGGGCAAAGCGAACATTATGCACTTCAAAATGCTTCAAATATCATGGATTAAGACAGAAAAAATACCTATTGTTTGTTGTACAAATTTGTACACACATGCACATACTCATACACACATACTTATATACACATACACTCATATACACATATACACATACATACTCATACAGAATGAGACAGAGACAGAGAGATGGAGAGAGAAATCTACTGTGTTGGTTGGAACAGGTGATTCTCAGCAGGGTCGCTGAGGACAATTTAATAAAAAGGGTCGTGGATCATGGGTAGGCATCTCAGTTGAGGCCAAGCAAGGACAAGTGTAGCAAGACCTATCATATGCTCCGTATGTTTATTGAATAAATCAGTGAAATACAGGATGACTTCTAGATAAGATGGTAGAGATAAGAAGCTTCTTGTGACCCTTTGAAGAACAGTCAGGACAGGAAGAATATAGACTCCATTCCAATGAGGAAAAGAAAGGAAGAGCTTTGAGAAGTCACAGAAGTAGTGACACAAAAGTGAAAAAGTGATACACTGAAAAAGGAAAGACAAATCTGGGCATGGTGGTACACGCCTTTAATCCCAGCACTCTGTAGGCAGAGGCAGAGGGATCTCTGAGTTCAAGACCAGTCTGGTCTATTGAGTCAGTCTATTGAGGACAGTCAGTATATACAAAATTCCTGTCTTAAAAAAACCAAAAAAGAAGGAAATAATGAAAGAAAGATAGAAAGAGAGGAAGAAGGGAGGGAAGGAGGGAGGGAGCTAAGCAAGCTAAGATGAGAACTGAGTCAGACCAGATGACTCTAAGATGGAAGGAGGGGAAGTGGAGCCCTCATTCACAAACAAATGAACAAACAAGACCATTTTGGTTCCTGTTATGAGTGGGGCCAGTGGCTGAGCACATATAACTAGGCTACTCAACAAGAAAATCTCCAGATAAAACTGATAGATAAGTTTACACCAACAAATTTGCAAGTCTTTGAAAATAAATCAGTAACTTCAGACAGGATATGAACAAGAAGCTCAATTCAATGCAACCTTGAAGAGGAAAGTCAATGGCAAAAGAAAAAAAACCTAAAAATAGACAAGAAGGGGCTGTAGATACTGCTCAGCAATTTAAAAGACCCAAGTTTATTCCTATCTTCCACATGGTTACTCACAAGCATCTACAACTCTTCTTCCAGGGACCTGGGCATCCTCTTCTGACCTCTGTAAGCACCAGACATGAACATGGTCCACATATATACATGTAGGAAAAAAATACACATAAAATAAATGAATCTCAAAATAAAATAAAAATAGAAAAAAGCAATATGGATGAAAACATCACCAATATGGGAAAAACATGGCAAGGAAATTAAGAATTTGAAAGAAAAATGATATAAATGAAAAACCTGATGAATAAATAAACAAAACCCACCCACAAGGAAAAACATTAGGTGAAAAAAAAGTATGAAGAACAGGGGACAAAGTCAAGAAATACTGCAGTCAAATATCATCATTAAAGGAAAATACATGAACAAAGAGATATACCACAGCATCCACACATTCTGGGATAAGATCAAAAAACCAAATCCCAAAACCCACAGGACCCAAGAGGGAACCAAGAGAAAAACTGAAGCCACCAAGAACCTAGTCACTGAAACTACAGAAGAGAACTCCTTGAATATAGAGAAAGAGATGATTATTTAAATGCAAGAGGCAAATAGAAAGAAAAAAACTCAAGTAGATTCTCTCCATGACATGTTATAGGCAAGGTATCAAAATACAAATAAACAAACAATATTGAGAGCTGAAATGAAGCACATCAAGCCACCCCTCAGAAGTAAGCACATTAGAACAGCACCAGATATCTCTTCTAAAAGACAGAAGAGTCCACAATTCAGTGCCATTCAATGCATGCATGATACTGTATAACACTCTGACACAGGACATCTTTACTTTTAGAGCAATAAACTTGTTTTTTTGTTCAAAAAGTTGTGAAACACGAGCAACGTTCAGTGGTGTAACAACCTCCGTGGTAGTCAATGTTTAAACTTTCAATGTGATTTCATAGCTTGAAACAAGTGGGGGATTACCTAGAATTAACATAATTACAGCAGATAATTCAAATATAGGGACTAGGTGTTTGAGAAAATAGTTTCCTATTGGCTATCTTGGTGGATCAAATTAGCCAGATCAATTTTCCCCTTCAGTCTGGCTGTAGAAATACGGACTTGTAAACAGAATATCCTTTTCCTTCTGCAATGATATGGCTACTTCTAACTAGTAAATTCTGCCAATAAAACAAAAATGATTTTTCAAAGAGTTCTTAGCAAACAATTTCACACCTTTCACCAGCCTGTTACCTGCAGATGGGTGGTCCAGTTCTTATTCTGCAATTGTTTGTGGAATGCTTGTAGTCCCCCCAACTGCCCACACACACCTTAAGAGGGGTTAGACTTTGATCCTCTCAGCCCCTAGCAATCCCAACTTTCCCTGTGACTCTGAGCTCTGCCTTCTAACCTCCCAAATTTCCATTGGAAAATGCCTTTGTTCTACGGACATCATATATCTAGATATACAGTATTTACTTTTTAAAATGAAACAGTGTGCCATTTGACCCCTTCACAAAACAGTGATTTCAGAAGACAATATTATGTGCATGTTGTTGGGAACAGGTTTCATACTTGGGGACACAGGGAAGTCAGATTCATCTAGCATGTTTTCCATGGGTTTTAATGATACAGAGAAGTGAATTCTGACCTCTTGTTGGCAATTCAGTTTTCCCTGCAGAGCTGACTAGCTGGCACTGAGCCATCCCCATTTTCCCACCTGGTCTCCTTGGTAACCACAGGCTTAGATCTGTGGGATATTTGCAGGACATCTGGTAGGATTAAGGCTCAGGCTACAGCTATCAGAGATCAAGCCCATAGCCTTAGCCTTTGAAGATCTCCAGCTAATTAAAGAGTGAGCAGCCACAGGCAGGGATATGGAATGACCCACCACTGCTGGTGGTCAGGTGAGCAGAGTGGTTGACTGCATCAGAATCAGACCACTTGGAACAAACACTGACTTGTCCCTTATTAATGATGGGATCTGGGGCAACTTAACAAATGTCCCTGGGTCTCAGTTTTCTCATTTGCAAAGTGATTTTAAACTTTGGGGTTACAGATATGAGCCATCACAACTGACTTTCCCCCCTAAGAGGATATGTTCCTGTGTCCCCACCACTGTGCCCCTTGAAATCTGGAAGGGCAGATAGATTTTTCAGATAAGGAAGCACTGGTGCCCTCCAAAGACTGGCATGAATATTTATCTTCCTTTGTTCATATAGTCTTTGGAGTTGGAGCATGGTCAAATTTCTAGTGGCCAGCCCCATAAGAAAAGTGAGTAGTGTGAGGAGGCTGGTCATATTGTGTCAAAAGCAAGAAAGTGGATAAGAAGAGAGACTGGGCTATAAAACCTTATATTAAATCCAGTGACCCACTTTAATAGGTGTTGTCCATTGTGGGATTTTTGTACACTATGAAGATGTATTGTTGCAATTGATATAATAAAAAGCTGTATTGCTAGACAGGGAGGATAGATGAGATTTCTGGGAAGAGGGGAAGAGGAGGAGGAGTCTAGGGAAGTGAATTATGCCAGTGAGACACCGAGACACAGAGGGAGCTGGACTTACAGAATGAAAGGTAAAAAGCCACATGGTAAAATGTAGATTAATAGAAGCAGGTTAATTTAAGTTATAGGAGCTAGTGGGACAAGCCCAAGATTAGGCTGAGCTTGCATAATTAATAAGAAGTCTCCATGTCATTATTTTGGAGCTGGTTGGTAGGATAATCACTTCGTAAAGGTTCCACAATAGTGCCACTAGCCGGTAAACAGGTGTTCAAACAAAGGAGACTATGGAGATATTTCGCATTCAAACCACAGCATATATTATTATTTAAACATGAATGCTTATCTCTTGTTGTCAGGGTAGGACTTGCCAATCTGAATTTACATAAGACTGTTTTGGATGCTTTATCCTTAGCAGTGGATGTGATGTTTCAGCTAGGAGAAATAAATTCTGGTGTTGTATGGACTCAGAGGTGAATAGAGTTAACAATAAGGTATCATAAATTTCAAGAACACTGTCAGATTATTTTGAATATTCTCACCACAAAGAAGTGATAAATATTTGAGGATATGGACATTTTAATTACTCTGATTTGATCACCATACAATGAATTCATGCATTAAAGCACATAACACACTACTTAAATATGCATAATATCAAATATTATGTTAAAATAAAATTTAAAGGATGGGAGCTATTTAGAGAGAGATTCTAACTGATGAGGAATAAGAAAGCATTTCTGTAATGAAAATTGATTTAAAAAGTATTTATTTCTCAGTTTGCAAATTAGAATTTTAATTTTGCTCAAAGCTGGCAATCCTAATCACTGACCAGTGAATCCCACCAAAACAGAACATTATGGCCTGGACCAGTGACAGGATTTCTCCAGAGATGTGGTCCCTTCCAGCTTTGCAGCCTCTTCCCTTCCTACCCTCTGTGTCCCTTCCTCCTTGGCCTTATGTGTTGGTAGAAGAGCACTGGACACATTGGCTCTCTGGTTTAGCTTGCCCTGCTGTAGCTTATCTCAAATACTACCTAGATGGCCTACTCTGACTGGTTCCTGCCTAGCCATTCTTCACAGTCCCCTCTTCCAGGAAGTATCCCTGAAACAGAAAGTGTGGCTTGGTGTTAAAGGTCTTCTGAAAACAAAGGATGCTTCCAAGTTGCCTGCATTGTCTTTGAGTGTACAGTCAAGGTTTATGGTGTTATTTCATAATTTTGGAGTGCACATCTAAATAAGATTCAACCTGTCTCTATACTGCTCCAGGCTCTGCGGGGCAGCTGGAGTCCTCTGCTCTCAGTATTCTATGGGAAGCAGGTTTGAGAGATTATAGCAAATGGGTGTTTGTTTTCTCTGAAGATTTGGGAAAGCTTGAAGAAGGCTTTGGAAAACAAGCTCTAAACTGCAGCAGGTGGTGTCATGCTGGAGCAGAAAGGAGCTTACAAAGGACTGTAACTCTGTGCTCAGACGGTTTTAGAAGGATGCCAGGCCATTGCCTGAGCATAGCCTCAGATCTTGAAGAGACACAGAACTGGGTCCCAAGAGGTCCTTTGAGGGAAACAGAATCGTGTTAACTATCAAACTCAACCATTAATTCTCTCTCCCTCTTGCCCTCCTTCCTTTCCTCCTCCACCTCCTCCCCCACTCTCTCTCATCCTTAGGATTATGTCCAAGAGCAGTTTTAATGAAGTAATAACTTTAACCTAGAAATGGGGCAGATACACTATCTCATGGCTTGTTTATGAGGGGATATTAAATCTATTGTTTGAGACAAGAAATGTCAGACTGAATATTGCCATGTTTAAATGAACAAATAGTTACAATTAGGAGGTTCAAAGTGAAAATAAAATAACATTTTATGCAGTATTATTCTGTTTATGTCCAAGTGCTGCTCACAAAACCCCTGTGAGTGCTGTTGAGATGACTCACTGAGTAAAATTACCTGGGTTCCATCCCCAAGATCTACATCGTGGAGAGAGAACTGACTCTTGAAAGTTGTTCTCCAACCTCTACATGTGTAACATGGTATGGGCACCCTTGACATCCCCAAATACATGTGACAAATTTTTAAAAGGGAGCCTGTGAGAAATGCCAAGCACAGGCTCCAGTTGCCTAGATGTTGAGACTACAGGGGATAGCTATCTTTGTTTGTCATTTTTGGTGCTTAATATATTTTTTTTAACCTGGAACGCATGTGGATTTTGTAATAGGAAAGCAGTAAATGTCATAAAATATTAGTGAGTAAACAATAGTAAGTGAAGCATGAAGTTGTATATACAGGGAGAGGACCAGGCCTGGGATCCTTGGTCCAGTAAATCTATGAATCTGCAGAGTAAGACCACTGGCAAGGTCATTTTTTTTGCCTTATCAACTTGGGAAATTAAAGATGTTTATATTGTTCATTTTCTATTCATATGATTAAGCAATGATGTTGAATAGTGGTACCACCACGATATTCTCTGCACACCCTGAGCTCATACTGCTAATCTTGGTGAATTCCTTGACCCAATTGGTTGAACCAGGGCAATCTGTGGGACCTTTAGATTGGAAATATAGATTGGAAATATTTATAGGAGCCTGGTTGGATCACCAGTGCATATACAACTAAGTCATGAATCCAGTAGAGCTGGAGTGGTAGGAAAAAGGAGCTTAATAATGGTGGAAATAAACAAAAGAGGAAGGAATATAAGATAGTAATGAAAATACATGTTTGAAATTGTCAAATAACAAAATGAAATAATAAACAATACTTTAAAACTGGTGATGGACTGCAAATGAATGTATGAATAAATGCTGTCTGTGGAATTCTTCACTCTGCCCAAAGAACCATGAGCCCTATGTAGGAACCTTAAAATTGAAACAGTGCTAGGTTAGCAGGTGAGGAGAGCAGGTTTTGGGACAAAACAACTACAACACAAAGAAGGGGAGTGAGGGAGTAGGCTGTGTTTGCCACATAGAATTGGTGTTCCGACAACCAGCACCAGCTTTGTTTCTGCTACTCAGAGCAAGGGTCTGCCATCTCTGGTAGGTACCTGGTGGATAGATAGGATCTCTCTGCTTGCCAAAGCAGATCTAGCTACTGGTGAAGAATCTTGACTTGATTAGAAAACTACTACAAGGGAAAACGAGCTGAATCAAGCCTCATTTTCTTTCTCGACAACTGCATTCTTAACATGAACAATCGGTGAGAGTGCTCCCAGGAGGCAAAAATCATCCCTCATCCTACAAAGTTGCATGAGTGCCTCACTCTGGGTGTCCCTGGGAAGTCCTCATGATGTTCTGAGCCATGCTTTTCTGACTTTCATGCTAACAAGGGGATTAGTGTTAATATCTGTTAGGCTCATCCTACACAGATGAGCTATTGAGAAAATGCTTCAGTTTCAGAACACTGTTATTATAATCAGCACCATCACCATCAGCATCATCATTACTAACTCCAAGTAAATTTACTGCAATCTTTAGAGCACTTTATATCTGCCTTTTGCTGAATCAATTTTCTGAGCAAAATCTTACTAGATTTACTATAGAAGTGAACGAAACTTCAGTTGCCTGTTGTAAAGGAGGCTTGGTGTGAGTTTGGTGAGTGGTACCTAGCAGGGTATGTGGGTAAAGTGAACTTTGAAAATGCATGCAGTAACCAGATAAAAAATTGTTAATGACTATGATTTACATAATACAGAATGAATGAAATCACTATAGCAGTGACTCATTTTTATAAACTTTATTTTTAAATTATCACTTATGGCAACTCCTTTGAGTTGATCAAGATTGGTAGCACATGTCATCATTGTTTTCTAGCATGCTAAGACCCAAGTGTGGCCGTAGCTCAATACAATGCTTCTGTTATAGCCTATAGAACCATTTCCCTGCTCTAAACAAGAAGTTGAGCTTGTAATCTCCATCCTTGCCTGGCTCCTCGTTAACTGCTCTGATAATATTGTTGCTTTCTTTGTTTCTTCCTTTCTCCTCCCTCCTTTGCAACATCAAAGTCCCTACCCACTCTATCCTCCTGTCTGATTAGCAGAGGCCAACTGTTGTCTCCTTTATTAAAGCACCAAATTCAGGATATCTTTAATCAATGTTGCCACGTGGCATTTTGTAATAAAATGCTACGTTACTGTACAGATGAGATTTCTTTGGAATGCCCATAGCTAACTAAAGTGCAAGAATTTCATGCATCCTGGCATGCTTTGTGAATCTTCAAGGAACATCTCAGTTTGTTTGAGGTGTTTTCTCTGAGTTCTAAATGTGTATATTAACAAACACCTGTCAAATCTAGGCCGTCTTCTTCACTAACCCTCACAAATCTTTCTGTTCTTTAAGGGATTTGTTACCACGAAGTGAGGGCACATGCCTTTAATCACAGCACTCAGGAGGCAAAGGCAAGGAGATCTCTTTTGTGAGATTTCCCTCGGTATGTTGTGATTACCATTTGTTAATAAAGAAACTCCTTTGGGCCTATAGCAGGACAGAGCTAGGCAGGGAAAACTAAACTAAATGCTGGGAGAAAGAAAGTGGAGTCAGGAGAAGCCTTGTAGCCCTGCTGGAGAGAGGTACCAGATAGAAGCTTGCCAGTAAGCCACAGCCACAGTACAATACACAGATTAATAGAAATGGGTTAATCAAAGACATAAGAATTAGCTAATAAGAAGCTAGAGCTAATAGGCCAAGCAGTAATTTAGTTAATACAGTTTCTGTGTGATTATTTGGAAGTCTGGGCAGCTGGAAAATGAATGAGCTGCCTCCTCACAACAAATCTCTGTGAGTTTGAGAACATGCTGGTTTACAGAGGGAGTTCTGGGACACTTCACGCTACACAGAGAAACCCTTTCTCAAAACGTCAAAGTAAACAAACAAAAAGAAGGAAATAAGAAATCCATTAATTTTAAAGACATTCTTTCATCAGCTATAACATAAACTTGAAAGTACAGAATTCTCTTTTCCTTTGGAATGTGTTTCCTTCTTTAGTCCTGAAATGGGTCCAAGAGACAGGCAGGACTAGTGTCATCACCTTTAACTTATAAATGATAGAGTGTGACCGGAAGCTCAGAGGGGCTCATCTATGTTGAAAGCCTAAGTTTTATGAGAGCCTACATACAGTATGGCCATGTGTAAACATAGAAGATACACAAAACCTCACAAAGAGAAGTGGCTGACAAGAAAGCTTAAGTGTTTGTGGACATGGAACATGCTAGGCATATATATGTTTATGTGAGACCCGGTTATTCACTTTAATGAGGTTAGCATACGGTTGTTCACTTGCTGGATCAAAGAATGAATTAGAGCCTGTACCAGATCTGAAGCTCACAGGGCAGTCATAGGGTCTCATCATTTCAGAATATCTCTTCCTGTGCCATATATATCCCCAGACCCAATACACATTTACTCTAAAACTCTGGAAGCAACATCTACCACAGGCATATAATGGAAACTACATACCAAACACTCGGGACTGATTTTCCAGCCTTCAGATGAAGTAGACAAGAGTGATGATGAAGATAGCAATGATGATATCATCAGTTAATATTTATTCGCACTTATCCACCAGAAACCATGCTGTATCTTTACATATAATTATACTTATTTCTAATACCAACTCTTAGAAGGATTGTGTGTGTATGTGTGTGTGATGTACATGTGATGGTTGAATATGTACATGGGGTGTTTTCATTCATGTGTGCATCTGTGAGGACCAGAGATGGGGTAGGGTGTTTCCTTCTGTCATTCTCTATCTCATATACAGTTGTTGTTGTTTTGGTTTAATTTGGCTTTTGAGGCAGGGTCCTCTCACTGAACCTGGAGCTTACCATTTCAGTGGACTGGTTGACTAGTGAGACCCTGGGGTCTACCATTTTCCATCCAGTGCTAGAGTTACAGACATTCACCACTACACTTGACTTTTACATGGGGATCTGAATTTAAATCTTCATGTTTGCACACAAGCATTTTACCCACTAAGTCATCTCCTCAGCTTCCCTATAATTTTTTTTACTAAATAAACACACACACACACACACACACACACACACACAGAGAGAGAGAGAGAGAGAGAGAGAGAGAGAGAGAGAGAGAGAGAGAGAGAGGAGAGAGAGAACCAGTGAACATGTTGGGCTCCAGGAGGCATTAATTGCTGTGTTATTCTGGCAGCCATATTGCCTAATCCAGAAAGTGGATTTCTGGCACAGACCATAGTCTTTCCAAGAAGACTGGAAAAGAACAAGCCACCTTAGCTGTGGGCAAGGACATTAAGTTTAAGACTGAATGTCCTCAAATAAAAAGTTCTACTTGTGAGTGTATCATGTTAAATAAATATTACTTTGCATTAAAAAAAAGCAAAGAAAAAATGGATGCCTTGTTCAAGCAACCTCGAGCTGTAAGGAGAGGAGGCCAGTGCAGTGCCTTCACTGAGACTCTGACACAAACCCACTGTTTTGACAGCTGCTCGTTTGTCTAGACAGCTATAGCTCCACACCTTTGTGATTATACCCAATGTGCTACACAATGCCATGTGCTTTATAGCAATTATCTTAATAATTCCAATGACCTTTTAAAAAGCACAGCATATACTGTTCTTAATTTAAATTGGGAGAAATGAATAATTTTTCTGAGATCACAGATTTGAAAATGAGTAGGGGATTGGTTTCTAGGCCAGGTCACAAGATTGTAGAACCCAGATATAACACCGCATCTTCCCTGAACTCTGAACCAGAAGATGGGGCAGAGATCTGGCAATGCTTCCGTAAGAGGAGAGTGTTTCCAGAACATTAGCTTGGTGTAGGTAGCTCTTCGAAGAATGAGAATGGCTGGAGCCAGGATAGTCTGGCCTTTTCAGATTAGCCAGCAATTTGGGAAGAAGCTTATGGAGGTGAGGTGGACTTTCTGCCCAGAGATGGTAGGTTAATATGAGGACACAGCCTGAACCAATTCGGTGGGACATGGAGAGATGTGGGCACTACAACCTAGAACTCCAGAAGTCTAAAGAGAGACAACTCTGAGGAGTGAGTGAGGGAGTGATAAATGCCTGCTTCTCTCTCTCTCTCTCTCTTTTAAACAGGGCTGGTCCTGTTTAGAGGAGTGGAAGAATTATGCCCTGGACAGGCATTTCATATCTTAGTGAGAAGATTAGCTAGTCAATGGATAATATTTGGAATACTCAGTAGATACACTGTGATGTGTCCTATGTAAGCTGTATCCCATTAAATCCTCATTGCTACCTTGCCATTCATTGGCTAGTAACCACTATAGGTTTAATAGCCTCTTGTTAACATACATTTAAAGCTTTTTACAGGTGGGGACAGAGTGACAATGGATGGAGTTAAATTACCATTCTCCTAATTTCTGTTCCATCTACACAAACAATAATCCAACATACATCTTTACTCATAAAAGTGATGAGTCATTAGTTAAAAAAACAACTAAAAAACAAACTCTGAGCTTTAATTTTTGAGTGAAGGTATAACTCACAAAACAATCCCACACTAGTTTTGAATTATGATTAATAAAAGGGTTATTTATTTAAGGGGAAAAACTTACAAATTGAGTTAATGAAAACAAGTTTAAATTTCTGACCTAAATTCACTATTGAATCATCAATTTTCTGTTTTAATATGAAGTTGTGAAACATCTTTTTAAAAAGATAGGAGCTATAAATTATGGGGCTTCTTTTTGAGATAAAGGCCAAAATACTAAGTGTAATTGTTGGAAATCTCTGCTCCAGTCTAACTCGCTTTGTGGGTGCTTTGCATATTAAGCCTGAACTTTTAATTCAGCCTGATTTGATTTATTGCAATGGTGAAGAAACCCAATATCAGGGGACAGAAACCTTTCAGTAATCATAACAAAGCTATAAAATTCCATTCTGTTTCTTGGCATGAAGGAAACAAGAATTTTTGACTAAAGAATATAATCCAATGTTTTGATGTCTGCTTCAAGCTTTATATCTTGAAGCAATGGCTTTCATTATTTATGTTTGCAATTGATATTACTTTTTTTTTTTTTACAGATTGAGTTTTAAAGTATCACAAAGCATGGAGAGATGCACTAGTGAATTTTCAAGTAGTTTCAAATCTTACTCTGCATCTGGCTGCACACTGAATTGTGTATCTTCTAAACACCCGCAAGTGTCATTTCAGAAATCAAATACAAGTAATGGGAAGGGTGGAAAAGAAGGAGAAAAAAACAAAGGCTAAAGTGGAATGTTGTCTTTGGGCTCTGGTGGTGAAGAGAAGGTTCCTAAATTCTTAAAGAAATAAAGGTAAACAAATCAAAAGTCTCCCACAAAAGAACAGATAAAATGCTACCTGTATCTAGAGCTGACCTGGATGTCAGGGTCGCAGGTAAGCCAGCCCTGAGAGCGTGAGAGCAGAAGAACTGAGCCACACACCCTTGTGTGTCCTCTAATGCAATCAGGAGAAAGGGCCCTGCACCTTGCGTGGGCAAAACAACAGAGCTGGCCCTGGCTATATGAGTGAGGGAGACCACATTTTCTTTTCCATTCTTGGTTGAGGGGCATCTAGGTTGTTTCTAGGTTCTGGCTATTAAGAATAATGCTGCTTTGAACACAGTTGAGCAAGTGTCCTTGTGGTATGACTGAACATCCTTTTAGTATATGCCCAAGACTGGTATTGCTGGTTGCGAGGTAGATTGATTCCTAACCTTCTGAGAAATCACCACACTGATTTTCAAAGTAGCTGTACAAGTTAGCACTCCCACCAGCAGTGGAGGAGTTTCCCCTTATTATACATCCTCTCCAAAATAAACTGTAATCAACGTTTTTGATCTTAGCCATTCTGACAGGTAAAAGATGGTATCTCAGAGTCATTTTGATTTATGTTTCCCTGATGACTAAGGTTGTTGTGCAATTTCCTAAATGTCTTTTGGTTATTTTAGAGTCTTCTGTTGAGAATTCTATTTAGATCTATACCCCATTTTTAAATTGGATTATTTGGTATTTTGATATCTAGTTTCTTGAGGTCTTTATATATTTTGGATATCAGTCCTCTGTCATATGTGGGGTTGCTGAACATATTTTCACATTCTGTAGGTTGCCATTTTGTCTTATTTACAGTGTGTTTTCATTATAGAAGTTTTCAGTTTCAGAAGGTCCCATTTATTGATTGTTGAGTGTCTGTGCTACAGGTGTTATATTTAGGAAGTAGTCTCCTGTGCTAATGCAATCAAGGCTACTTCCTACTTCTATCAGCTTCAGTGTAACTGGATTTATGTTGAGGTCTTTTATCCTCTTGGAATTAAGTGATAAAAATGTTTTAAAGGTGCAGATATATGGAGAAAGGCACATAACATTACACTCTGACCTCTACACACATGAATACATTCCCGCACATGCATGTACACACACACACAAACACGTGCACATACATATGCTATACCCACACATAGAGTGCATTTAAAAAATTTTAGTTATATCAATTGGAGTAGACTAAGTCTCATTAGCAAAGTGATTTCCAAATGTCTTTGACTTTTCTCTCATATAACTATTTCTGTGGGATATAGTAAAAATATTATTGAATGAATGAATGAACAAATGACTAAATGGATGTGCGTTGAAATGGAGTGGAATCCACTAAAGATTGACTGTCAGACTCTAAAATAATAAAATTGTGTGGTAACCAACGAAGTTTGTGGTACTTGTCATAACAGACACAAGAAACTATGTATCTTCTCAATGATTTTCTAGGAGTGGTCACTAAATTCTGATCTAGGGAGGGCATTGAGTATGGATATTCAAAGCAGGCCACCTGGGTTCAACACTTGGCTCAGTAAGGTACTTGGTGTGCAACTGTAGTGATGTCAGTAATATTTCTTTGTGTTATAACTAAGAATGAGAACAATAACTACCTCACCGGGTTATTGAGAAGATTAAACATCTCTTTAAAGGAAGAGCTCATAATAGTGCCCGGCATGTAGGAAGCATTACACTGTGGAAGCATTTGTTATTTATTCTTAATTTTATATTCTCATCCTATGCTGAGAGCTGTTCCTGCTGGTGAACTTTGTTCGCGAGTTTAAAACATATCCATGGGAGGGTTCTGCCAAGTCACCCCATCCCAGGTGGAAGGTCAGTTCATTCTGCTCAGAACGTTCTTTCTATCCCAGAAACCTGAGGATGACTCCCCTGTCAATCTGACAGAGATTTGGGGGCTCCCTGGTGCCTAGATACCTTGCCCCCATTTGCCTATCGTTAATGTGCTTGTCTCTTCAGCTTGCGATGAGGCTGTAACTGAGGGTTTAGCCTTGTCAATTTTGGTCAGGGGAAGCCTTCCTCAGCTCGCCTTGTGGAAGGCTATGTTGGTTCTGCATGCTGTCACACAGGGCAGAAAGACTCCACTGCTACAGCTATGCCCTTGTATGTCCTTTTTTCACTATATCCCCCCAAAAATGTACCCCATGAGTATATGAAATTCTTCCCTGGTTCCTGTTTCCAGGCGACACAAAGTAAAATGTTATCTGAGACTTCAAGACACTTGGTGAGGTTGCTTAAGGGTCACAATACCTGAGGCCAAGAACCAATAAAGAAATGTGGGACTGTAGGAGAGAGATTGTGGCGAGATGTACAGAAAGGCCTGGTTTGGGTCAACACAGGACCTGGATGCACTTAATTGAAAACCACATGCTTAGACCATGTTTCCCTGGCCACCTTCAGATGTCATTGCTTCTGTTCACAGAATGTGATTTTCAATCCAACCTTAGTTGTTACCAAGCCCACTTGGAAGGAAGGAAGGAAGGAAGGAAGGAAGGAAGGAAGGAAGGAAGGAAGGGAGGGAGGGAGGGAGGGAGGGAGAAAGGGAAGACAAAATAAAAACCCAGTAACACTTCTTTCCCTTAAGGCTTTCTTTAGTTTTTAGGTCTTAAAAAGTAAAACTTAAAAACTCAATCTTTTGATGCGTAAAGAAATTGACTATAGTAAAGTTGTACTTGTAGATTTTCCTGAAGAGAACAAACACAAAAAGATGAACCAAACTATTAAAATGTGAGGTATCTCAGCAATTTCTTTCACTATCCTTTTGTTTTGTCTTCCAGCAGAGTATACAGTGCTAAATATTAAGTGTTTACTGCCACACTATCTCAATACTTTAATACAGTTTCTGTAGTTTGCACCTTTGTATTTCCTCCTGATTTCCTCACCACCTAAGACAAGGCTCGCCTCATTGAAATTCTTCTTTTTCTCATTGTTCTACAAATGCAAATCCTCCCTATCCTCACAACAGAGCTATAAGAACATTACTTTCTACCTCCACTGGGAAAAAATTGGACAGAGTCCCTGAAAAGAAACTGTGCATATGTTCACTATAGTCCAGATAATCAGTCTGACCAACAGTATCCTCCCCAGGACACAAACTGATTCAATGAAAGGAGTGTCCGACAATGACTGATCACTTACCACTGGACAAGACAAGAAAATGGCCATCAGTGGCTTCATCCCCCATTTACATCTGTATCTCCTTTCCTCTCACCCACTGCCATCCAGACTTTTTTGAACAGTTGCCAGGAACCAAACACAAACAAACAAAGTCATGGGAAGTGCATCTGAGTTGACAGGAGGGAGGAAGGGAGGGAGGGATGGTGGGAAGAAGGGAGGGGAAGGCTTCCCTAGGGTTGCAGGACACCAGAGGTAACAGCCTCAACAGCCCTGGCTGACTGGACCAGAGATGCTCAAGCATCTAAGCAGCAGGGACAAAGGGACTGGGAGGGAGCTTAGCAGTGGTGTGATCTCCTAACATGTGTAAGACCCCGGGTTCCATTCCCTAGACTGCTAAGTACATTCATTGACAAGTTAAAGGTGATGTGCAGAAGAGAGTGGAGAAAACTGTGCTGTCTTGTCCTCTATAGTTTTCCTGCTTCATATATACTAGCAAAATGTTTTGACACTTTCCTGTTGAGAATTTTCAATGTAATTTTTTTTATTTTCATCTTTTTTATTATTGTTGTTTTCGTAGTATAAACTTGCAACTTGGAAGGGATGGAAAAGATAATATTGCTCTCCCCGTTTACTGCTTTCTTTAAAATATACACTAATGTGGCTGGAAAGATGTTTTGATTGTTAAGAGTGTATACTGCTCTTGCAGAGGACCCAAGGTTGCTTTTCAGAACTCATGTCTAGTGGCTCACAATTACTTATAACTCCAAATCCAATGTGTCCAACTCTCTCTTCTGGCTTCAGACGGCACCCGCACATACCTACACACAAATAGACAGATATATAAATAATTAACAGTAAAATAAATTTTAAAAAATTATACACAGTAATATATGTGGGACTTTGCTGAGGCGTTTTCTTATAATTAGTTACTGCATCATTTTAAAATGTAAACAAATTTTGGTGCCAGATTAGAGCCCAGATGCCTTATAATTACTGCAAGGAGAAATGACGACTCATGCTAGCAAATACATCACACAATACTTAATCATACTAAACTGTTTTTGTTTCTAACAAGGTCTTGTAAACCATGGTAATTCCTATTTAAAATATCAAAAACGTAGACAGAACAGAACAATTTGTCCAAAAATCGCCGCACTGTAAAAGAAGAAGGCAAGAACTCTTTGATCTGAACCCCTAGAACCTAAGGTAGCTTCCAATTCCATGGAAGAAAAAACCTGCAGTACATATTTGTAAACATAAAACAAAAATATAAGGTCTAGTCTATTGTCTACTGCTCGCTCAAGTTTTAGAGTTTTAGTCAGTTTCAACATTTTTGGGCGTTTGCTTGTTTGTGCTGAGAAACGGTCTCTGGCAGCCCAGACTGACCTCGAAATTGCTTATGCCAGAGTGACACTGGGTTCCATTTCCTTTTGCCTTCACCACCCAAGCATGCTTTCACCACAGGCTTAATTTTCAACAGTTGTGTGAGTTTACTCCTAGTGTCAACTAAACCTTAGTGTAAATTACTGCTAACAACATTACTACTTTACAAGTTTTCTAAGCAGAAAGAAGTAAAACAATATATGTTCTTCTACATGTTCCTACCCTTAGCTGGGTATTCTTTTATTCATAAACACCTACACTGTTATATGCTTTTATGACTTACCTCTTGAATATCTACCTTGAGACCACTAAAGTTCAGAACTGTAACTCAAGCCTAAATCTTTAAAATGTATTCTTTGGTCTATGCCAAAGGATCTGTAGAAAAAAACCTGGATGGACTGGTGGCTAGTGGGTATGGAAACTTGAGGAATCAGGTTGAGGGTGGGCAAAGGGGGACAGTGCTGAGGGAGATGGTTGGAAAAGGGAGCATTATGCAAGAAATTCCCATGAGTCTAGAAGGATGACTCCAGCTAAGACTCCTGGTAGCAGTGGATGCATAACCTGAATTGGCTATCCCCCTGGTTGTCATCAGAGAACCTTCATCTAATGATCAATGGAGGCAGATTCAGAGATCCAAGACCAAACACTGGGCAGACTCTGGGAGTCCTTCTGAGGAGAAGTGGGGATTATAGGAGCCAGGGGTGTCAGGGAAATTGGAGGAAAACCCACAGAAAATAGGAGCCTGGCTCATGGGAACTCACAGTCTGAACCAGCAACCAGTGAGCCTGCATGGGGCCAACCTGGGCCCTCTGCATATAAATGACAGTAGTGTAGTTTGGTCTCTTTGTGGGACTCCTGGCAATGGAAACAGAGGCTGTTTCTGGTGCTCTGGCTGGCTCTTGGGCACCTATTCCTCACACTGGATTGCCTTGCCCAGCCTCAATACAGGGGAAGGTGCTTGGTCTTATAACATGCTTTGCTGATGCCCATGGAAGGCCTGCCCATTTCTGAGCAAATGTGGAGAAGGAGTGGACTGAGGTGAAGTGGTTGGGATATAAAATAAATTAATTAAATGAAAAAGATCGATATCCCTCAACAACAACAACAAAAAAGACAGGAAGAAAGAAAAAAGTAAGAAAGAAAACTCACAGGACTGGAGAGATGACTCAGCGGTTAGGAGCACTGCTACTCTTCCAAAGGACCCAGGTTCAATTCACAACACTGACATGGCAGTTCACAAGTCTCTGTAACCCAAGTTTCAGGGGCTCTGGCATCCTCATCGTACATAATAAATAAATAAATCTGAAAACCAAAAGGGAAAATTCACATGCCTACCTAAGAGAGCACCCTAGCAAGATGGTCAAGCATGTTTGCTGACTACACTGCCAGGGAAGCAGACTCAAGTGTTTTATTTCCTATCTCATCTAGGGATAATTTATGTATTTTGCAGTTTTTCTTTTTTGTCTGTTTCATAGTAATGGAAACATGAGTTTTGTTCTATATCAGCACCATGCTGATTTTGTAAAGCTGAAACCAGACAACTTCCTTGGCAAAGACTTGTGGAAGGCACCAAGCAGTGGAACGTTTGGTTCTAAAAATAGATTTCATTTGGATTGCCTGCAGACTTTTGTCACAACCTCAGTTCACTTGCTATTATTAGCAATTAGTGATTAATAGTTGGCTGACTAGGTTTGCTTTGTTTTCAAGTACTGTCACCTTTCTGTTATATCACTTTTCAGGATGATACCTCCAAATTGATTTCTAGCCTAGACCCACGGTAACATTTCATGGAGCAGCAAGTGGAGAACAACCAAAAACTGTGAAGTGACATCTTTTTGCTTTTGCAACTTCACATACTTGACAGCTTACCTTGGGATGTAGCACCTGTTTGTCGAAGTTCATAATTGACATTAGAAATGCTAGCACTCAGCTATGTTCATAGCAGCGTTGTTTGTCATAGCCAGAACCCGGAAACAACTTAATGCCCCTCTACCGAAAAATGGATAAGGAAAATGTGGTACATTTACACAATGGGGTACTACACAGCAGAAAAAAATAACGATACCTTAAAATTTTGAGGAAAATGGATGGAGCTAGAAAACATCATTTTGAGTGAGGTAACCCAAACACAGAAAGACAAGTATCACATGCACTAATTCATAAGTGGTTTTTAACCATAAAGCAAAGAAAACCAGCCCAGAAATCACAATCTCAGAGAACCTAGACAATAATGAGGACCCTAAGAGAGGCATACATAGATCTAATCTACATGAGAAGTAGAAAAAGACAAGATCTTCTGAGTAAATTGGGAGCATGGGACTTTGGGAAGTGGTTGAAGGGGAGAGGGAGGGAGGGGAGCAGAGAAAAAAATGTGGGCTCCAGGGATAGAACTGATGTCATCACATTGACAGCAACATCCTAAACCTGCGAACCATATCACTGGCCCTCATTTTATATAGTTTCTTCTGAGATGCCAGCACTAGTACAGGTAGGAAGACATCAGTTAAGAAGATTTTCTTACTATATCCTTCAAAGTTTAGTCTGTAAGCTGGAAGTTCTCAGATCACATGATAATGATCTCTGGTCTGCCCACAGCTATCTTATCTGTATCAGATATACTTCACAAAATTCAACTGAATTTTAGTCTCTTTCAATTTTTATAAAAAAATTCACTTAGCAAAATGCAGGCATATGCCTTCATAATTTCCAGAATTAGAGGCATGGCTGATGAACACTAGTGGTCCTTAGCTAAACCCTTCTGCATAGGCGATATGGATAGCCAACTCATGTGGAATCATTTCTTATACTGTCAGATTGTCCCTCTCATCTTACCTGATGATGCTTTTGAACACAAGATCATGGATTACTTTATTTTTCTGCACTTTATAGTGACTCTTACATTGGTACCAATTCCCTTATGAGATAAAGGCTCAGGCTTGTGGGTTATTTTCTTCAAAGTATAAGTCACAGAGAGTCCAGTAAATACCAAGAGCTTTGGAGTTTGTCTTCGGGGAAGCTGACAGATACATCTCTTCTGTAGATACATCTGCTTATTAATTTTTATCACTTCCTGTCCAAGCTGAATCAGAGTTTCTTGTTAAGTAAATGCTTGATAAACAAAATGAATTCATAATCCAATTTTACTCAAGATAGGAATTATGTTTATAGTTCCTTTCATATTTCTTTTATGCCTGTATTATTCAGAGTTTTTTTCCAGTTTCTCACCAAATTGTAGTCTTATTATAGCTTCCAGATGTTAATTGTTGGAGAAAACAGAGGTGTCAATATACAACCAAGCCTCAGGGATGAAAAGTAGACTGAGTCCTTTGTGGGGACAGAGGTGATAATTTATAGCTTAAAATAGATTTATTTTATTTTTATGTGTCTGTTTCTGTGGGATATGTGCAGATGAGTGCAGGTGCCTGTGGTGGTTACAGTCCAGTGTGAGTATTGGGAACCACATCTCTGCAAAACTGATGTGTGCTCCTAACTTTTGAGCTGTTCTAACAGAACTTTTCCTGGGGAGGCACAACACACATGTCTATTCACCCCAGATAGGGAGCCCAAGACAGACAATGTACAAACACTACTAAAGTACAGTTTGGTGAACCAAACTGAGTTTTACTGGGGTTGCTTACCTACAGGAATGTGGTTAAGGGATTACTTACAGGAACAGAAAAAACTCAATGGAGGCTGCATTGCCAAAGCCCACCTTGCATGGATGATGCTCACAGCTTTGAACATGGAACACCCTGCACACCTACAGGCAGCTCAACAGGCTTGAGAGTGACCGTTCTAGTTGCCTTAGTTGGTCTAAACCTCTTCATGTCAGCTGGTCTGGTCTTAGAGTCTTCTTGAAGCTTTTCTCCGCTAAGAGTCTTCTCTACATCTCAGCTCTCTCCTATAACCTTGACTTACAGCTTTTTGAACATAGTGTTAATCTTTTTTGTGAAACCTCAGAACCTTCCATTTCTAACCATGTTCTTCAACCACAAAGTGTTCCCCTTACAAATAAGTCCATAGCTGATTCTTTCAGAAGCCAAGCTCACTCTTCTCTTTCTCCATTCCCCCTTTTAGGTTGCTCATAAGCAGGAAGTTGGTACTCTGAGCAAGAGTTGATGTCATAACTTGTGATTGTCCTGTTAAGTTTTCCTTTGAGATTTAGAACAGTGATTTATCACCAAAACATCCTAACAGTCACTTAAGATGTGACCACAGTTTACTCTGAATTCCAAAATGGTTACGGCCTCATGGCTGTATCTTTATGTATGAGTGTCTTAAAGGGGCACAGCTTTTATATAGTATGGCTTGAGCTTTGGAGTAGTATTTACCTACAACATAGTAAATGTGTATTTTTTTTTTAAAGATTTTATTTATTTATTCTGTATACAACATTCTGCCTCCATGTATGCCTGAATGCCAGAAGAGGGCACCAGATCTCATTACAGATGGTTGTGAACCACCATGTGGTTGCTGGGAATTGAACTCATTACCTCTGGAAGAGCAGCCAGGGCTCTTAACCACTGAGCCATCTCTCCAGTCCCCTAAATGTGTATTTTTAATGTATCCCAAATGATAATAAAATAGCCACCAATCTGAAAAGTCCCCATCCTCTGGGAATGGGTACCGTAGAAGAAAATTGATTCACAATTCATTTGGTTCCTAAATCAAAGAGGAAAACAGCAGTAGAAATTATAAGGGTCTGTGCCTGCCTGGTTCTGCAGCACAGCACCGCACTGGACTGCAAGGCAAAGCCTGATACTTCAGGTCAGTCTCTTCCACGCAGGGAATGCATACTCATTTTTTTCTTCAAGCTGGGAACGACTTTACCCTTCTCTGAACTTTCCTTTCATCTGCTATTTTCTAGAATCTCTAATTTTTCATCCCTATTTGTTGCTTCCATATGTAAACACACTATGTGGTAACTGAACTTAGAAGATGTCTGAGGGGGTGTATAGGGGGTGAGCACAAACTGTGGACGGCAGAAATGGCTTTTAAACCTTTTATGAAGCTGAGCTTTGGAGCCTTTGTGTTTTTGGATCCCCCTTCCTCTGCTTTTTTTTTGGGGGGGGGTCGAGGATAATCTTATCACGCACTTGTTGCACTCTTATCTTTTCTGGATTGCAATTTTCGTGATCTGGTGACCTGTGAACACTGTAATTGCTTGAAAGGAATCTATAAACTTTCTCATTTTCCCGACTCTCATCGCTGTTTCTTTATAGTGACCTCACAAGGCAGAAAAGGCTCAGTGTGCCCATCAGCTTTTACCGATTTTTCTTCAGAAAATTAAAGCGAAGAAAAAGAAAAGGAAGGGAAAAGAGATGGTGAAGAGAGGAGAGGGCGTTGAGAAGGGGAAAGGGGAGCGAGAAAATGAAAGAGTACTGAGGTTTGCTGAGGCACGTTCCTGGGGCAGCCACAGCACGGAGTCGCGGTCTCCCACTGGCTGTGGAAGCTGCCAATCGCAGTGTAATCCTGTAAGAATTTCTCCCGGGTTTATCCCGGAGCCATTGCCGCCTCCTCTCCCCTAGTCGCCAGGAGGAACCGGGAGCTGTAAGCGTGGAAGAGAGGGAAGGTGGGGGCGGAGGAGGCAGAGGCGGAGCAGGACCAGGGAGAGGACGCAGAGGGGGTGGAGGGCGGAATCGAGGGGAGGACCCGGGAGGCGGAGGCGCGCAGAAGGAGGGGCGCAGCAGCCAAGCCACTAGCCCGGCCCCGGAGCGCTGTTCTTCAGATACTCCCGGAGCTCAGGCCGCGCATATCGCGCGTCCCCTCCGCTCTGCACCCCAAACTTCAGCGGCAGCTCCTTTTTCGAGCTTGCTTCAAATCAGACTGCACTACGACCCGGACACCGAGTCCGCGGAGTGAAAGCACACCGGCGAGCAGAACCAGCACAGAGAAGCAGCCTCACGAAGCAGCAACTCCGGGTTGGGAGAGCAGAAACCAACAAGTGAGAAGGCGCCGCATTCCAGGACGCAGCGCAAAAGCCGTAGCAGGCGCCAGAGGAGACAGCTAACGCCCGGAATCTGAGCCCGAGCTCGAGACGAGCTCCTACGGCTGCTCAGCTCAGATATCTCTAGGCCCCCTGCGCTGTCCCCTGTGCTTCGTTTCATCGCATTGCGAGTCACGTCCCCAGGGGAATATGCAGTGCGCGTGGATCCTGCTCACCTTGGGCTTGATGGCCTGCGTGTCGGCTGAGACGGTGAGTGAGCCAGGCCGGGGACCCGCACTGTTTTGGGTGCCCAGGCTAGAAGAGGAGCCAGCGGGTAATTGGGGAGCGCCACCTGGGGGATCTCCCATCCATAGACGTGGGGCTGACTAGGATCTGCCGAGACAAATGAGCTTGCTTTTCCACCGCTTACCCCTGGTCCGTTCCTTTCACCTCTTGCAGAATTGAGCTGCTACAGAGTGTTAGCCCATGTCTTCGGGGATGGGGGCACAATAATTGCATCTCAAAGGCTCCTAAAGTCACTCTCAACTTTTCGGTCTCAGGGGACTTTGTGGTGTGGTCCAGGAAGGACAGAGGGCTAAGAGTGGCCGGTCGTGAGAGCACCGCTAAGGCAGGAAAGGATCCTGTAAGCTCTCGCACTGGGCAAGCCCCAGGGACGAGTTGGAAACTTTGGGGAGGGGCTGTTGCTCGAGACCCTCTACTCCAGGCTTTGTGCTTGACTGAAAGCAAGTTTAGGGAGAAAGAAACTCGAGAGTATGGGGAGAGGAAAGTTTGTAAAAGTTCATTTGTTTGATGCCCCCTGTTGCTGTGGCAAGACATCCACAGTCCGTGGAGACACTGTCGGTGGTCTAGTTCGGAAACGGACCAGGTCTCTGGCCTCTGGTGTCTTCCACGAGCCCTTCTCGTGGAGAGAGGCCCGGAGCTTTAGGGGAGAGAGGAAATTTTAATCCGATGGCATTGGAATGTCGTAAAATGGAAAGGTGAAGGCACTTGTGACATTGCTATGGTCCGCAGAACCTCTGGCTTTTGGGGAATGAAGACTTGTCTCCTGCCACCCTCACGACCCAGTGGGTCTCGTACTCTTGTGAGAGAGACTGTCTTCTTCCAGTGCCAGCTTCATCTCTTGGTGGCGGTGGGGATTTGATTTCTCCTCGAGATTTCCTTTCTGGGATTGGAGTTTGTTTCTCCGAATTGCCCAATGAACGCCCTCTAATGGTAAATGCCTTCCAGGCTCGCGACTGGTGCGGTGGCCTCTACCTGGGCCACTGCAGCTGTTTTGGCAGATGGAAGTCAAAGCACCTTCTATTGGCTTGCAGCCCCAGGGCTTCCTTCACAATTAAGCATGCTGCTCTTTCCTTTCCTCTTGTTCTCTACGCCACTGCTTTGGCTTCTTGTAACTTGTCCAATTCGAATTAATGGAAAGGTTCCTTTGAAAATACTGTATATCTTTAGTTGGGTTTGGAAGTCTCTCCTTTTTGACCCTAGGCAATTAGGGATTGGGAAACCTTTTGGCATCCAGCAGAAGATGGACGTTTGAGATTGGGAGTGGGAGGTGGGCGCGAGATGCTGTGCCAGTCAGAAGGTCGCTGTACATTGTTTGAGAGGCTGGGGAACTTAGAATTGGAAACTGTATTTGAACTATTGGGATGTGAAAGTACAGCTTTGAGACCTATGGGATTTCTCACTGGCAAATGATGTTTAATCCGTTGGAATTAGTAATCTCTTCCGATTAATTCTGAACTTTAGCTTGTTATAAACCAAAAGGGAGCTATTTTGTGTTTGTTTAAGAAAAAAAAACATTGCTCATCTGTTGCAAAATAGGGCAACAGAACAATTAAATTATTTTCAGAGCAGTTCCCTGTAAACTGTAGAGTTGGGGGACTTTTTCTTTACAGCACCCCATTCAGAGATTTGCTAGGAAATGTTCCCCTTTGGGAATTCCAGGGAAGAAAAGCCCTTTGGAGTTTCTGTGTGGGTTTGATAGCTCCTTAAGGGATAATGGGTTTTGTTGCTTTTTTGTTTGTTTGTTTTCTGAAATTTGCTTGTCTCCTCTCCCTGCCACATTTCTCTCAACGTCCTTATTTTTGGGGCTCTACCATTTTCTCAGTTCAAACCAGAACTGAATGTTTTCCAAGTGAACAGTTTTATTGGAAAGATTATGTTTTGAGCTCTTGAACTGTCATTCAAAGGGTGATTAAATATTTTTAAAATGTCAACTTGAGAATCCTACATAGTGCCTTTGCTGGGAGGTGAGTCAGTCTTTCTCAGTAAAAGCTGTTTCAAAACCCAGATCGCTAAAAGCCCGTTTATATTGCTTTCCTGTCTCTTATTTGCCTCACCTAGAGCAGCATAAATATACCCATACTCGAAAGATATAACTTTTAAAGGGTTAACTGTTACAAGACATTATTTTCAGAACTTTGTATTTTAATTTGGAAACTGCAATGGTGTCCTAGGTTTAACAACTAATGATTGACCTCAAAGATTCTTTTGGCAAGGAAGGAAAAATATTGGCAGCTAGTGAATTCTTTAGTTTTATACTTAGTTCAGAGGGTAGAGAAATGTCTCAGGCACTAAGGTTCAAAACTGTTTGGGGAAAGGAACTAGGGGTCCCCTCCTGAATACAGAGACAGCAGGGACGCCTGTTTCTAGTGATCCATCTATACTTCCCACTGACAGCTGAGGACTTTCGCTGCCGGGAGGATGTGAAGGGAGAGGCCAGCTGAGTGGGGCAGCAGTGACGTGCTGCTAGGTTTTCTGTCCGTTTTTTTTTTTTACATGACTGTTTATCTTTAGAAATAATATAGTGCAGAGTTCTATAAACATGTAATTTGAACTGGAAATATGTTTAAGGAAAGGAAGCATTTTGAACTGGTGGAATTTTATAAACATGCTTAGATGTGTGTAAATTAAAAGAAACTCTCAAGGCATTTGGAGCTATGCGCTATCCCAAAAGGCATTATGAAAGTCAGGCTCTAGAAAGCTTGCACCAGAAAGGAAGTTAAGGTTGAAATACTATAGTTCTTAGCAGTCTTTTTTTTAAATGTATTTTGTCAGTTCTAATGGGACAAATTACTTGTGCTGGAGAGTTTGGCGGAAACAAAAAACAAAGGCTCTTTATCTCTCAGTTCAATATTAGCAGTAGACTCTCATTTAAGAGGAAAAGCTCGGAGGATGGGTGTTCAAGAAGAAATTTGAGTATGTCTTGGAACGCTTGCTTATAGGGACTGGAATGCCCTTTTATTTTCATTAAACATGTTAATCAATAAATAGTACTTTTGTATATTTATGAGATGACCTATGATATTTTGATCCATGTATGCATTATGTGCTGTTCAGATCAAGGTCATATTCCGTGAAAGTCAGCCTACCAGTGGACTGTGTACATAATCATTCAAATGGCACCTCAGATAATCATTAGTTGAGAAAGAATTTTGAAATGCCAGCTAGTTTTTCCAAAAGCAAGATCTGTTTTTCAAGCTCTAGAAGCCCCCAACCATACACACTAGACCTGACCAAAGGTGACTTGGAGTCTTCTGGAAACTATCTGTCCGGAGGCTGACTTGGCTATGTAGAGCTTAGCCAGCTCTGCCATTAATTAAGGTTTACAACAAGTCTAGTCAAGCCATTGTGCTATTGGCATGTCTGCTGGCTGTGACCCAGCGGGTCCTCTCAGCTGAGGTTCGCACCAAGCTGTCCTTCCTCCCCTGCCAGAAAACCAAACTACAAGATCTCACCCATCATTCTGTCATTCCCAGGGCAGAAAGAAGGCCTGCCATTCATACCTGTGCCAACAGTACATTCCAGTATCTGAAAGACACCTTATTCTTTCATGGAGTAGGAACCAAAATAAACCTCAGAAGAAAGCCCACACCATGAAGAAGAGCTTTTACTGAGAACAAGGTGGTCTTGTTTTAACTTTTTAGTCTGCCACACCATTTTAATTCTAGTCCACCGACAGGAGTTTTGAAGAAACCCTTGATCTATTCATTCACCGTGGTTCCCGTCTATACCCCGCCTATGAAGTCACCATTTACTCAGCAGGCGACTCTTCCTATTAGGTGCTTAGGTGCTGGGATTAAGCCTGCAAATCTTCAGTGTCTTCTTAGTAGCTATGTAGCTACCATTCTTGGACTGGTGTTGAACTGCTCTGTGGTTTGCCCTTGATCACTTTGATGATGTTGCCTGTGGTCCAGAAACTCCCTTGTGTACTTGTCATGGTTTGGAGTCTGCAGCCTTGGGCAGATTTGTAAGCTGCTCCATGCTACTGCCACTTCCTAATTACTCCTTCCTGGACACTGTTGTAATCATTCCTTAGACACAGCTGACTTTTAAAGATTCCTCCTTTAGAATTCTGTGCATTAAACCTAGGCTTTAATAGCTTTGCATGATTATTCCAGTCCATCCTCCGCAACAGACCGACAGAGTCACTGGAAGGATGTAAAACTACAGATCTTAGAGGCTTATCTTAAACTTACACAGTCAGAGCCTCAGTGAGTGAGAATGGTGGAATAATTTGTATCTTTTACAAAGCATCTCTGATGGTTATAATGAGTCAGCTGCCCCTGGGAATCACAGGTTGCTCTGTAATTATGGCTTGCCCTGTAGCCCTTCTAGACCTCTTAGCTGTGGCTGGATTAAAGCATAAGTGGTTTGCCTTTGGGAGGCCAACAGGCCTGGGTTCCTATGACGGTGATTTGCCATTCTTTCGTTATGTTAGAGCTCACACAAAATACAACGCTCCAAGCCACTTACAAATGCATCTGTGTGAGTGACTCGGACCCTCAAAATGATCTTGCAACATGAATGTTGACTGTCTTGAGGGTGCAATAAGTGTACCTATGAATGGCAGAAAGCCCTAAGTGACTTTCTTCCTGTCTCTTGGCTTGTGTTCTTGGCTATGGAATACAGATACTACGTGAAGTGTTCTTTAAGGTCGCTTACCCTCTTTTGTATCTCATACCAAGACTGGCACCATCTGAAGGGAAGGGTGGTGCCTATAACTCTGCTCTGCACAGCACTGAATTCAGGTAGAGCCAAGACCTGATAAACCACTATGGATTGTGAGACTTTCAGCATGGATGCTGAAGTACTGGGCAGACAAGGATTAATGGGCACTTTTCTCCAGCTCAGTTTTGCTCAGCTCTCTGCTGCCTGTATGCTTGGGGTTCTCTGAATCCACCAGCTCCATGTGGCCTGGGCCAGTTGGCAGCTTTGTGTCCTTTTTGCCTCAGCTTCATTATCATGACAGGGAAAGCCAGAAGGTAAACAAGACACTGATGCAAAGTCCGGCATGTTAGTTGTGCTTGTTTACCCTTGGTCCTGTATTCTTCAGCTTGATAGAGAGACCAGCCATACATTCAGAGGTTTTAGGCCTCAGTCATGTGTTGGTGTGCTGCTCGGACCTGGGATTCAGAAAGGGAATGTTTTCCTTTTTTCGGGGTTGTAAATATGGGGACACTCTCCACTTAGCCATCTGAGCTTCAGGTCCTATTATTAAATATACATATCACCTTTAATGCCAACTCATGGGAGGCAGAGACAGGTATATGTCTTGTGAGTGTGAGGGCAACCTGGTTTACATAGTGAGTTCTAAGCCAGGCAGGAAACATAGAGATACATTGTTTTGCTATGTTTTTAGATTTGGAAGAGATCATTTAGTTGATTTAGAACTTTTTAAAGATTTATTTTTATTTTTATGTGCATTGTTTTGTCTGCAGTGTATGTTTGAGGGTGCCAGATCATCTGGAACTAGAATTACAGACAGTTGTGAACTGTATGTGGGTGCTGGGAATTGAACCCAGGTTCTCTGGAAGAACAGCCACTGTTCTTAACCCCTGAGCCATCTCTCCAGCCTGAGATACCTTGTTTTAAAAGCAGAAAATCTCAATAACACTGGTAACAGTCTGTTTTTAGGACAGATTGAGTTTAGACAAGTATGGGGGAGGGTGCTTTTGAACTCAAGGGACAGAACTGGAATAAAGTTGTGAATGTCTGTCCTTTCCTGGAATATCTCAAAGAGTTGATAAGACCTGGGGAAGGAGAGACCCTTGTAGTCAACGGAGAGTTTCCATTTAAATTTCTTAGGACCAGAGTGAAGAATGCCCTGGCCTACTAGGTGAGAAAACTGCTCTTAAAGACATGCTTTCAATTTTCTTTCCTTTACAGTTGAATGTTTTATGAAAAGTGTTACAAAGATCTAGAGACTGTGTGATCTCTACAGAGTATTTTGTTGTTTCCTTTTCTTTCTTTATTGTCCAGGTACACCCAACACCAATAGTACTGATCCTGAGCCTGCACTAATACAGTGGGCCACAGGAAAATGTCACATGGAACAAAATCTAGAAGTATTAAGGGAAAATTACAAAGAGTTACAAAAAGCCAAAAATATATTTTTTCGCTGTATTTTTTTTTCTTAGAACTGAAAGAAAAATAAAATGAAGGTCAGACTTCTTCAGAACAGGCCCACATGGGGCATTGTACACATGTGCGTTATTAAGGACTGATTCCCTGTGGGCATCAACAAAACGGTGGAGCTGAACTGGAGAAGCTCTCTGCTGTTAATATTTAGGGTTTTTCTCTTCTTTCAGGGTATTGTTGAGGAAATATTAGATTAATCCAATAAGTAATTAAATAAGTAATTAAGTCCTTGCCAAATAATTTGTGAGCTTTTCAAACTTTATTTTTAAATTAACAATTGACCAGTATATATGCTTACTGGGTAAATATGTTTTAAAGTGAAACGCTTCTGAGTTTACTTTTGAAGCTAGGAATCCTCTCACAATACAGAGTGGTAAGTTGTTTGCGGTAGCCAACGGTGACCTGTTAACTTGAATACGGCATTCATCATGTACCAGGATTGGTTACTTGCTCTAAATACTCATGGCCGAGCTTGTGGTGGTTTTCTTTATGCTTATAAGCTAATATAATTGTAGCACTATGGCCAGTTGATGGGGTGGGATTAATTTTAATTCTAGATAGGGGTCAGCGTGACTCGTTAACGACATTTAGGAGGCCATAGGCTGTGCCTTCCACTATTTCCGTCTTCCGCACTGGAGTTTAGCCTGAATGTGGAGAATATAAGCAAGAATGAGAAATGAGCAGGCTCTTTGGTAGGCTGGCTCGAAGCCAGGACTCTAGAGCTAAGATTAACCTGTGGTAGAAAATACATTTACCTTGTAACATTGGGCATATTTATTAATCTCTGAGCTGATTTTTGTCACCTGTAAAATGAACCATGCTAAAATAATTTCTTAGAATTTTGTGAGGTAAAATAGATAGGCTCTTTTAGTAAGTGGCATATGTATGCTCTGTGCTGTGTTAGTTATAATTCCTGGTTTTCTGCCTTCTAAGGAGCAGGAGCTTGACATAACATACTTCATGAGCTCATATGTAAGTGCTAACCGAGAGGGAACTAGCTTTCCGTAACTTTCTGTTGCTTCCATCTTGAGGTACATCATCTCTATGCTGAGATATGAAACGCTGGTACTAAGCTGTTCTCTAAAAGTGAGTGATGTGAGAAAATGCATCATTTATTCTCTCTGATTGATGAAAGGCTCTTCACCGGGAGTGGACAAACACGTAAGTGTTAGATGTGAAAAGTCCATCCCTGGCAGTGGTTTTTACCATTACAGATATGTCCAGAGGGAATGAGCATAGCTGGGAAAACAGTGTTTTCAAATGGGCTCATTGAAGCTCTGATTACAATAGTTTAAAAAATGGACACAACCAAATATATAATAATAATGACTAGATCAAAGGCTCCAATGCACATTAAATCTCATATAGGTGTTAAAAATGTACTTTCAAAATATAACTAAGTCGGGGGGCTTTATATAGCTTAAAAATTATGATTTGAAAACTTGTACAGTAAATTGCTGTTTATATTAAGACTATATATGTAAATTTATATATCTATACATTATACAGCTATCCATCTACTACACACAGAATTGTGTGTGTGATGGAATTGTAGAGAGAATGAGAAACACACACCAGTGCTTTAAGTTGGAAATATCAGAGTAAAGTTGATAAATAATATTAATATCCTTATTGTGGTATTTACTAAGGTTTTGTTAAATGTTAGCTAGTGGGCTTGAAAAAATCTTGCGGATTATTTCTTACAGCTAGGCTTGAATATGTAATTGCCTCCTTCTCCTCCTCAAAAAGAAAAGGCCACAGACATGGAGGACTTTACTAGTCAGTACTGAAGGCGCTTCAAGGAGCAAGTGTTTGTTGTCCCAGAGCTTAGAGAATGATGTGATTGGAGTCTCTTCTTTCCCATTGTATGAGGTTAGCGCTGTCCTATGTCAAAGTCTGGAAAACAAATCTATAGATCAGTTTCATGGCCCATAAAATTATGGTGCCATAATTTTAAATATGTATTGCACATTGCATGCAATCACAGTGTTCATTAAAAGAACAGTATGAGTTCGTATAGGACCTACCCAAGGAGTGCTTTGACATCAGGAAAGCAATGCAGTTATTAACACTTCAAGGTGGATAACAGTATGGTCATCTCAACAGATGCAGAAAACCATCTGATACAAGCACACAGAAAAGTTTGGTACACTGGTCCTTAAATTCTGGTAAATGGAAGGTTTACTATATTAGGGTTAGTTCATCTGTGCCAATGACTTAACTCACTTGACGTGTTTAGGAAACAAAAGGCAACAGTCTTACTGTATGAGTGACAGGTAGGTGGTAGTCCTCCAAAGGCGGGGCTGCACCACATCTGTTTTAACTCATGTGAAATTCTAGTTTGAGCATCACCGGTCCCCCCTGTGCACTCTCTGAATTCAGATGAATGCAGGAGATCATTTTAAGGCTTTGGAGTTCTGTAAATCACAGTTTGGTCTCTGATGTCACTATTTAAAATCCACGTGACCCAGAGATGTTTCTTACCACTTCCAAACTTGTTTCTTAATGTAAAACTGAGGCATATATAGTATTTGCTATGTTGATACTTTGAAGATTAGCTTTATATTTTGTTGCTTTGAAGATTAATAGCCAACATAAGACTTGACCTATAGCTGGCATTTTAAACATGTTTGTTTTACTTTTCTTTAACCTTTATGATTCCGAAATAGTCTTTGATGAAAGTTTATAAAATGTATATATACAAATACGTGTGGACATGCCTTGCATTTCTGCATTTCTCACTTGCATCTTGTGACATACACCAAGTGGCATGCATTGTCGCAAATATAGGACCAGCCGTTTGTTTATTTGGACAGGGAAGATGAAGATGCACTGCTGAGCTCCGTTTTTGCTTTCAGTCATCACCACCATTTTTCTTGAGTTACACTGAAAGCACACAGAAAACCTACAGAACAACTTTCATTAAGACAGGAAAGCTGAGAGTAACTCTTGAGTTTATTAATTGTGAACTGCTCAGAGAAAGAAACATTGGATCCTTAAATTCTAAACACCAAGTGAATTAAGTTCACTAATAAATTAAAAATTCATGTCCCACTTCTGACATCATTTATCTAAGAGAGATATTTTGATTTGTTTGTATTATATTTGATTAGATTTCGTAATTATTTGGATTAGTTATTGAATTAAGTTTTATGTTTAATTGGTCTGTTAACACTTAACATTCATCATTATATACTAGCTCTTGATTAGTTTTTCAGACTAAAAACAAATTTTGACTTAGAACTTACTTCTTTCAGTCAACTCTTATTCAATTTTGGTTACTTAATCTTTTGTAGTTTTCCTTTTTAATCCTTGTAACAATAGTGGATTTTGGAGCTGGAATAGTTATTTTTTAAAATATTAATGGGTTAATTTTTTTGTGGGGGCAGAGTCTTACCATGTAGTCCATGTTGGCCTATAACTTTGTGATCTTCCTACCTCAGCCTCCTTAGAGATAATAGCATCAGAATATATCATCACATCCAGTTGTGTTTTGTTTTAAGATGGATTTGGTGGATTGTGTGTGCACACATGCATACATGTTCATTCCTAGCATGTGTGTGGAGGTCAGAGGGTCACTTTTAGGAGTTGTTTTTCTCCTTCCGCCATATAGGTGCTGATCATCGAACTCAGGTCATCAAACTTGACTGCAATCATTTTTTTCTGCTGAACTTTCTCACAGGCCCCTGGGTTTGACATTTAGTATGTAATACATCAACTAAGGTGTCATCGTTAGTGACATAGCATTAAACATAGAATTCTATGTTAACCTAGCTTATCTGACCTACTAGTATTTTTTTATTTATTTCCATCAAGGATTTCTTTTCTGGCTTCTCTGCTATTCCTTATGTTACTGTTCTGACACACATGTGAAGAACTGATATACCAACAGAGCATTGCTGTATGCAATATACAGCATCAGTATGGCTCATGCTTTATGTAACATGAATAATTTAAGGTGATATTTAGCTAATTCACTTATTTCTAGCAAAATTGTACTCTAGCTAATTCCTTCATGAACCTTCTCACTAGTTGTGGAAGGAAGAGACAAGACCCCAGGGATTGGGGAGAACCAGATTGATGGGGACTGAAATCAAGTTGATTTTTAAATCATAGGGATACTGTAAAGATAAAAGAATCAGAGCTAGATGCAAAACCCTTGTGAATTAATACTGCATTTTTTTTTTCTGATGGGAAAAAGCTGTTATTGTAGGTAGAGAGATAAAGAGCATTCCTTGGATTTTTTTACACTATGTCAGCACTACACAGGAGGTGAGAATCCAGCATGACCTTGACCCATGTGAAGATTCTTCTTTGCTCCATTCCTGTTGCCCACATTGGGAGTAAATCCTTTATTTCAACAGTTTCCTCTCAAATACTGCTTTCCTAAATTACTGTATCATATAAGTGCATTTGTTTCAGCTTTACAGAGAAGAAGATTGTGGGATGATTTTAAAAACGAATTTATTGAAGGGCAATAAAATGAAAGATGACGATCTCTGCTCTCCTGCCTTGGGGTTAGGATTGTGATCCATACTTTCCATTCATTATTTGTGATATCCACCTGACTTCCAGGAAGGGTGACTTGCCAATTTGTAGTCTACACTCCCTGCCCCCAAGTTAGAGCCTCAGTGTTTCTGACTTGCTGTAAAGCCCTGTCCTGCTACCATAGTCTCTCAAGAGCATAGTGAAAGTTTCAAGTGTCCCTAATTTTAATTCAGTTCATGGGTTCAGGCTGCCATAGCAATGTGCCAGTTTCTTCAATCACCTGACTAGTCTAATTCTTTCGGCCATTAGGGTTCAGAGTTCTTTACCAACATGTAGTATTTTGCTTTGATAGATTCTGTCTATATGCTTCCCTTTGGTGGTCAGGAAGCTAAGGGATAAAGTTCACTGAAATCTATTTGTTTTGGGTATTGAAGATTTAATCTAGGACCATGTGAATTACACATCCTCACTACTGGGCTGCATCCCAAAGACTCAGTGGGAATCTCCTTAAATTCTAGGTCTGCAAGTTTCTGGTTGTGATGTGGAAAGGTCATGTAACTTATCTACACCTCAGTGTTCACATTTATAAGAAGGTTATTCATCACAGTGGCCACCTTCCTGAGTTGCTGGCATGGTTCTGAGTTAATACTGGCAAGCGAAACATTTAGAAAACTATCCTGTATGACGTTTGCAGTCTCAGTGCTTATGGTGATGGAAATGGATGGCTCATAAAATAGATTCATCAGACAAGAGTGTCCTATGAACAAGAGATGGGGTGGGGAGTGAGGGTGTCGCTGACCAGGTAAGAGCATTAGAGGCAAAGTATGACTTTCCCCCTTTCTGCTTCCCTCTTCTCTGTGTGGCTGTTTTGTCTGGTGGAAGGAGGGACTGTTTTAACCTTAATAGGCTTCTCATCTGGGTGTGGAGGGTTCAGAGTATTCTTCTCAACTTGTGGTATACAGTATCACATCTGGAGGTTGCTGACTCATGCCTGTCATCCTAGCATTCAAGAGGCTTAGGAAAGCAGAAAACATGAGTTCTGGGCTTTCCTAGGCTTCAGAGTGAGACTTTAATTTCTTATTGTGCCCTTTTCATCTAGGCCTCAAGGGTGGGGCCCAGCTGTTAGTTTTATAGAAACCCCTTAAGTGAGTTTTATCTTAGACAAGATAGGATCTTTGCTTGAGATGGCTCTTTGGTCTTCTCTGTCCTAGGAGGTACTCTGGCAGGCAGAACTTCAAGCCCCAGGAATCTAATGACTGTGCCAGGCTCCTGCATTTAGGAAGAAGGGTTAGCATTGTTCTTTTCCATCTTCTTCTCTTTTCCTCACTGAAATGTGTATCTGCTGGCTGTACTTTTTGATGATTGTTTCCTTGAGTTATGATATATTTGGGAGTTCTTGAGACAAAAGATGGTACCTTTGGAAATTAATTTTGTCTTAAAAAACAAAGCAATGTCCTTACAAAATAATAACAGGGGAGGTGGTTCCATCCACAAACTGCCTTCTTTGCAAGCACAAGAGCCCGAGTTTCATCTCTAGCACCCACCTAAAAACAGCCAGACTCAATGGCATGTGTTTGTAATCCTAGCACTGGGATCACAGGCTGACCAGCCTAGCCTCACAACAAGGTGGATGGCTCCTGAGGTGGGCCTCTGGCTTCCATATGAAGATTCACCCCTATGTGCACATGTACCTGCACACACATTTGGTGAACACACATAAAATGGTAACATTTACATTCTTGAGGAAAGATCTCCCCTGGAGGAACAAAGGACGTTTGTCTTCTGTTCTGGAGCAGAAAACACGTTTGGTCAACTTAACAAAACTTTCCCAAGCTATACTCTGAGTGGAGAGCTTGTGTGTTTGTTTGCCTGGAATGGATTCTAGGATTTGTCTGAACACACTGATCATGTGTTAAGTCTTATACACAGGACTTCAAGGTTGTTTTTGTATGATACTTGCATTTAACTTTCATACCACGGACCTGGTTCAAGTTGCTGCCTTCCACACAGTGCCATTGTTTGCCGTCAAAGAAGGAAGAGAGGGCTTCAGCCTGTGCTGAGAATATCTGAAGTATCTGAACTGTCTTTAGTTCTTGCTTAAGCAAAAAGCAGCAGCCCATTATCAAATCTATTCATAGTTTACTTTGTTCACAAATCTAATTTGGGAGCATGTTTGCCCTCATTCAACCCTAAAAACTACAATTTTCCATCTGTTAAATAAAAGAGGGATATCTTTAACAGACAAAGAAGAAAAGAAAGACCTTGCATAAAAATTCTGGATTTGTCAATGCTTTTAAAATTTTCTCTGCTGGATGGCATTAAAATGCTAACCTTTTAGAAACTGCTACTCCATGTGTATCTGTCCTTTAGTTGAAATTAGAGAAATGTTCTGAGAAAGCTGAAGTTATGAGCTGCTCGTGGTGGCTCGGATGCTTAGAAACCCATTAAGTTCATGTATATAGAGTACAGATATTCAATATTACTGCTTAGTTTTTGGTGATGATAGGGTTAAATGTGACTTCAAAAGAAATATCGAGCTAAAGTGTAACTTAATCTTAAAAGTCAAGTGAGTGGGAATGGGAGTTCCCTCTCCCTCCCTCTCCACTGTGTCGCTGATAGGTCAGTAAACATCTCAGAGAATTAAATATAACTATTATGTAGCAGTGTTTTTCTCAGTGGATGTTGAGGCCTATGAGTTAGTACATTCAGTGTTGGGCTAATGGCAGTCTATGTTATGTGGGCTAGCAACATCTTCCTCAGTCATGAACTTGTGTGAGATGCAGATTTTGTGCCTCCCTCCACACCCACACTTCATTCTCTTTACTTCCCATTGGTCTAAATGTAGTCCTATGGCCAGAAAGGTGCTGTGTGCTAGGAACCACAAAAATTCCTTGTGAAAGATTCTGTTGCAAGCTAACTTTGGAGGACAGCTGACCCTTGGCTTTCATCACTGACAGCACACGCAGTATTAAGAGAGAGTTCCTGGTTGTAGGGTTTCAGTCTTTGCAGCTGCCTAAGAGATTGCAATCCTCAGACCTGGAGGCCAATGCTTTTGGACCTTGCTACCCAAAATGTGGTCTAGACCAGCTAGCAAGAGCATCATCTGAGAGTTTGTTAGAAATCCAGAGTCTGGAACTCCACTGAGACTTACTGAATCGCAGCTTGCATTTTAACAAGAATTTTAGTGACTCATAAGAACACATTAGAGTTTGTGGAAAGCGACTTTATAGAAATAACGAGTTTGCTTTATAGAAGTCAACCCCTAGAATGCCTTTAATTTACAAGTTTGGTGAGGAGGCAAAACAGCTGTTTTGACTTCTGTCTGGCAGTCACTCACAGAGACAACCAACAAGGAGCAAAGCTCAGCTTCATTGTTGTTCATTGTTCATTCAGAAAGCACCGGAGCATTCTGACGGTGGCAGTCTGTCAGTCACTGTGAACTGAGTAATGGCCACTAAGATCCTTGTGGGGGCACATAATGAAAACCCCACTTTGAAGTGGGCTAATACCACGGCACTTCTTGGTTCACAAAATGGAAGGGTGCAATTGTGCCGGTTTCAGGTGTAGAAGGATAATGTGATCTCAAGTAATCAGGTTTGATCTCCCTTTCGACTAGGCTTTCTTCATTAGCATCCCTTCCTGTCTGGAAAGCAATGAAGGTAACAGCTAAGTTATTAAGAAAAGGTCCTCAAATATAGTGACTTAAATTGATTCATTTCTCTTTACATAACAACCCAAAGACTAGGCAGAAAGCGCTTCCTTACTCTTGTACAGCTCTCAGCTATAAGACCAGGGTGGCAGTGCTGCCCTTACAATTTCCAGTCAAAGTGGTTTAACATATACTGTGTAATGCTTTAAAGAAAGAGTTTTGAGCCGGGCGGTGGTGGTGCACACCTTTAATTCCAGCACTTGGGAGGCAGAGGCAGGCGGATCTCTGTAAGTTCGAGACCAGCCTGGTCTACAAGAGCTAGTTCCAGGACAGGCTCCAAAACCACAGAGAAACCCTGTCTCGAAAAACAAAAAAAAAAAAAGAAAGAGTTTTGACATCTGCAGTGATGAATAGCAATACATAATAGTCAAATAATACACCATTTCCAAGTCTTTCGACTGAAGACTTACTGTCCTCTTCATAAAAATGGGGATTGTAGGCACATCTGATATAAATAAACTGAATTTTTTTTTGCCAGAACTCTGTGTATTCTCTTAATAAGATTTACCCAAACACTGTTGTTGGTTTAATAAATATTAAGGGAACAGTTGTGATATGCCTCCTGGCGTTTGCTGTTTTTCTCCTTTGAGCATTAACTACTCTTGTGAGTCTTTACCAGGCTGCCTTTGTTGTTTTGTGCCTTGAGGTACAAATAGAGACAGAAAACCCGGAGGGTTCAAGCAAATTCCATACTGTAAACTTTTTACAGATGTGTTTAGTATTCACTGAGTTAAAACTGTCTTGTTTATTGAATGAAAAGATATTTTCCTCTTAGCATTTTATGTGTGTAGCATCTTTGGTTTTTATTTTACTAGAAACTTAAAAAACAGTAATAAAAATTACTAGGCAGATGAGATGACCTGCTTGGACGTTTTATCTCCCTGGATCTTCTGTTTTCTTGGATATTGGTGTGAAGCAGTGGCAGGGATCTCTAAGATTGATTTAGGTTGGACACAGGAAGAGCTTTCTAAATGGCAGGCAGAGGGATGAGGCAGTGAGGGCTGAAGCCCAGTGTGTGTGTGTGGATGGTGCTTCGTTTTGGATCTTCAGAGGAGATACGGTCCATCCTCTGGCTGTGGAGATCAGTCCTTTGTAGCCCTAGAAGATGCTGTTGTTTTTGCAGTTTGAAGTTGTACACTGAGTAGCTTAACATGCATTTTACTTTGGTTTTTGATGACTTGGTCTGATGGAGGCTAAGAATATTTTGTTGTCTTTAGTAGAATTGTGGGATTTTTAAGAACTACTTATACTAATGCCAAATGTCTAGCTTGGTGGAAACATAACCATTGAAATTTGACATGCCTTCAAGTGATTCTGACAGGCATCTACCATGTGGAGTAGTCAATTTTGCTCTTTCATGCGAATCAGAGAAACAAGAGCCTGGGGGTGTTGGTGGGAGGCAAAGCTATGACTCAGAGAGTGGCCTTGATGAGGAGGGAAAAGAGCCTTCAAAGGGGTCAGTCAGAGGCACTACATATGGGAGTGTAGCTGGGTAGGCCACTGTCCCAGCCTGTGGGGCTTTGGGAGGTAGTCATAGTTCCCTAAAAGTTAATTGCTCTATGTGTTGCCACAAAAACCAGTATTCCTTCCAAATTCATTCTGTGCCGTGGGCCATCAAGCTAAGCTTTCTGTCTGAGGCTTAAGTGACTTCTGTGATAAACACCATTTAAATAAGAAGGGTAGGAACTACTTTTTAAACTCGTTTTCTTTCTTCTAGTGTACTTCCCCCCACTTATTTTTGGTGGCCTATAGACTAGAGTTCATATAGGCTGGTTTTTCTGTCATTCGCCAACTGGGACCGTTGTCAAGTCACACAGCCTCGTTTTTGCTTTCCTGTTGGTTTCTGCAGCCAAATGCCCAAAGGTCATGCAATGGCTCTGCTTTTCGTTAAGGAAGTCATGTCCAACACTTTCGCCAAGTGCATTAAAGCTCTCTAAAATCCCAGTGCAGCTTGGCCTTGCATCCCATTTTCCTCTCTTTCCTTTCAACCAAGACGTTGTCAGTATTCAGCGGTTGTGACTAAACATTACCTCTCCGAGATGACTCTTTGTGTATCTCCTTTCAGACAGGATGGGGGGAACTTCTGATACGGGGAGTACAAGTTGGAAAAGGTGGCAAAGTTTTCACTATACAGGGTAAATGTATATATGTTAAGAGGAAATAGACAACTGAGATATGAGGGCCAGCTGTCCATATTCCATAGCTGATAACCCTCACCTCAGCTTTTTCCACATTTTAAACTCTGAATTTTACCTACTGGGTATAATCTGGCTCTTTTAGAATGGAATAGTTTTCTTAAATATGAGTGATTGTACAAGCTAAGAAGGACTGTATTCTGGTAGCCTCAAGGAGTTGATGAAGCTTCTCTTCTACCAAGCTTGATAGATCTAGGTCCTTTCCATTAGAAAATTTCCCAAATGCTCGCAAACTTGATGGCAAGAATTCTTAGAGGTAGAAGAAAACCCAGCTCGCCTGCAGTCATAACGTACACTGCAGGTACTGGCTTAGCAGACCCAAGATTCCTGTAGACCCAGGATGCTCTGAAGGTGCCTCGCTCACCCCAGTTCATTCTCTCAATGCTGAGATGCACACTCATGGTTCCAACTCTCTATTCCGCACTGTCTGAACACACTGATGCTTTAGATTCACTGCTCTAGGCTAAGAAATAGAAAGCTTGGGATGACTTCTGGCAAGCCTCACCTGTGTGTCAACAATTTTAGTTCCACTTTTAAGAGTTTCTACAAAATGCAAAATTTGAAACAGAGCTAAAAATGAGAAATTTCTGTTATCTGGACACTGTTCATACCTAAAAGATAGGATATAATTGTCAAGTAATATTTTATGCTCATAGTTGATATGTGTCTACAATGTATAACAGATACATTAAGATATGGTTTAACTACTATAAATATTCACCCTTTTAAAATGTTCTATTATGTGACTTTTGATATATTTAGATATATTTAGAGTTCTGTAAGAACAATCACTACAATCAAATCTAGAACTTTTTCATTACCCCTCCTCACATGCCCATTATCAATCATTTCTTCCATTCATATCAAGGTCTAGGTAATCATTATGTTACCTTGTGTCTATAGATTTGTCTATTCTTGTCACTGCAACAGACAGAGACCGTTACAGAAAACCACAACCAATCAAAACACACAGCTGTGGAGCCCAGTCTCAATGGATACATCTAAAACAAAACAAAACAAACAAACAAACAACAACAACAATAAACCCACACCTGAGGTTCAGGGTACATCACAGAAGACGGGATATAAAGATTTTAAGAGCCCAAGGATTATGTCCGCTCTGAAAAGAAACACACAAGTAACATTATGTAGGCTGAACAGGTAGGTTATAATTAGAAATATGTATGTATATACATATATGCATGTAACAATAGCTAATGTGAAAAGAAGTCATTAATTTGAAAGAGAGAAAGGAGAGGTTTATAGGAAACTTGGAGAGAGGAAAGAAAAGATTTGTAATTCTATTCAAATCTCAAAAATAAAAGAAAACATAAAAACAAAGAAAAAAGGAAAGAAAAAATGAAGTAGCCAGACACAGTAGGCATGTCTGTAATTTCAGCACTTAGGAGGCTAAGGTGGAAGACTGTTATATGTTTGAGGTCAACCTGGGCAGCACAGTGAATTCTAGAGGTGTCTGGGCTGCAGAGTGAGACCTATAAACAACAGAACTCTAAAGCAAACAGCAACAACCAACTAATTGGTTTGATGATAGTTTTAATCTTTTTCTTTTCTCTGTGACGTGGGAGGCATTATAGAGTTTTCTGGAGTGGTTCGTATGATGGGTCTGTGTCCTTGACCTGTCCCTGCTAGGAAACAAGGACCTAGTTAAATGACGATCTGAAGATATTCCCACTCATTTAAAATGCTAATTCTCTAATCTATTTTATTTTATGGTATATGGAAACTTATATTTGTGATCTTTGAAGTGTTTCCTGGTTACTTTCTTTTCAATTATAAAATACTGATATAGAGTTGGGAGGGGAAACCACCTCAACACTTTGCTCTGACTCTTGTTTCTTCTCATGGACATGAAGACAGATTGCTTTACTTTGAGTTAATTGTGGAAAGTATCTGTATGTTCTTACAGCATGTTTTGATTTTATTCCTTTAGGGATTGAGCAATATGGTATGGGTTTTTAATTGTTGGTAGCTGGGATTGAGCAATATGGTGGGGGTTTTTAATTGTTGGTAGCTGGTCCATTAATATGGTGATAATAAGAACTGGAAATAATATGGTTCCCCTCCTAAGCTGTTAGCTTTAATGCACTGGATGTTTTTGATCGGAAGTCTTGCAAAGCCTTCAAGTAGAACCATTTAGAGGAGACCCATTCTAATTTTTAGTCAGAATGTGTTCACACTTCGTCTTATTGTGATTTGTTACAATGATTTACATTGTTTGATTTTAATGTTTTTCACATAAAAACATAAAACCAGTCAGCACTCAGCAACCTCAACCTAAACACACTCTCTGTGGAGTCTGTGAACAGAGCAATGATGTCTGTCTTCTCTGAGAGCTGCCAGGCTCTGCGGGCCACAAACTGGCAGATGTCTGCTGGGAACCAAGCCACAGGAGATGGAGACAGAACCTGAAGAAGGAGAAGCAGCTTGGTGCTTATCACTTCTATGGTATAAAAAGAACTTTTCCCATTCTCCAGATAACTGTCTAGAAACCATAAAGGAGATTTACAAAGTTATTTTTCTTCCCCCATTGTTTTTGTGAAGTCTTCAAATTCTAAAACATAACTTATGAGTGAATTTTATTTTGTATGGATTCTTAAGTCTCCATAACACGTTTTTTTCAAAATATTTCAAAATTGTAAGCATTCACTAGTGAGTAAATCTAACAAAGAATGTGCTATTGAAAAATGACAGAGCTGGGGTGGAGAGATGCTCAGACCTGAAGAGGATGCAGGAGCTGGGGTGGAGAGATGCTCAGACCTAAAGAGGATGCAGGAGCTGGGGTGGAGAGATGCTCAGTCCTGAAGAGGATGCAGGAGCTGGGGTGGAGAGATGCTCAGTCCTGAAGAGGATGCAGGAGTTGGGGTGGAGAGATGGATCAGACCTGAAGAGGGTACAGGAGCTGGGGTGGAGAGATAGATCAGCCCTGAAGAGGGTACAGGAGCTGGAGTGGAGAGATGCTCAGACCTGAAGAGGATGCACTGCTTCCCTGGGTCTCCAATCAGGTCTCCAGGATCCATCCACACGTGGTGTACATTTACACCGGCACATACATATGAATAAAAGGTAATAAAAATAAATATTAAAAAAGTTATTTGGATAGAGATTTGGGGAAGCTTAAAAGAAAAAACTAAATAAAAACATCTGGGACTGAATAAGCATGGGATGAAACCAAACTTTCTGAACATGATGGACAATGAAGGCTGATGAGAAGCCAAGGACAGTGGCACTAGGTTTCAATCCTAATACATGAACTGGCTTTGTGGGAGCCTAGCCTGTTTGGATGCTCACCCTCCTGGACCTGGATAGAAGTGGGAGGACCTTGGACTTCCCTCAGAGTAGAGAATCTGGACTGCTCTTCATTCTCGAAAGGGAGGGGGAATGGAGTGGGGGGGGAGGGGGAGAGGGGAACGGGAGTGGGGGGAGGGGGCAGTGTGTGGCAGGAGGGGGAGGGAATTGGGAAATGGGGAGGAGACAGAAATTTTTTTTTTCAACAACTAAAAAAAATAAACAAAAAAATAAAGAAAAAAAAGAATTTTTAAAAGATAAATCTTTTGCTTCAGAAGTCTTCTGTCACCAAATTATCTAAATTTATGCTTTATTTTAAAACCCCTGTGGAGTTTGGATTGTTTGTATGTTAGATGCAGCGGTATACAGTTAGCTATATGAACAAATCAGTAGCCTTCATGATTTATGTTGGTCCTTAATTTGACAAATTTGGCACATAGTTGTTAGTTAGAACTGATTGGTTCTCAAAACACCTTTACTTTTCTTGAGAGAGTTCTTGGCACAAAATGAGTTGTGCTAATTATAGCTGATCTAAGAATTCAGCCAAGAAAACTTGGTAATGATGACCTTATTTTTAAAATACACATTGTAAATCCCTCTCTCAAATCTACAAGTAGAAAATATTTCGCTAAAGCTAAGTTGTTAGTTATGCTATATTTCCAAGAGAATAAAGCTGAATTATTTTGACTTTCACACACCATGGGGTTGGAATGGAAGGGTGTGACAAGGACAAGGGATATGAGACTTGGTTTAGGAAGTGGTGTCAGAGAGAAATACTTAGCAGTACTTACAGTGGTCACTTTGTTTGACTCACCTTCACTGTTGTGTGAAATTCTGCCTGTTTCTGTGAACACTGGCATAGTAACAGTTCTGTGAGCTGGGCTTTCGCATCCCTGGCTCTCCAGGCACCTTCCCACCCCAAACCATTTATATATGATAGTCAGTGTGTGAACAACAAGCAGGCTTCTGTTTGAAGTACTTGCATCTGGAGAGGCAGCTTGATAAAGCAAAACAGAGAAATCTGTTGGCATTTTGAGAGTGGAGTCTACAGAAGATGTTGTTTGCAGTGTGCTGAAAACATAAGGTCCCAGCAGCCGGAGCAGGCCTGGTGCCAGGCAATCTCACTTCTAGAGAATAAGAAGGGCTGAGCAGTCCTCTAAGGATTAGCTCCAGCTCAGCAGCTGCTGTCTGAGTCTGAATGTGCACATCCTGCTCTAAGAGACCTGCATTAACCCTCAGCCCCTGAGGAACCTCAGGGCTGTCTTTTAAACAAAAGACTCTTCCAGGGACAACCATGGACTAAAGCCAAGACAATATGGAGGTCAAAAGAAGGTAGCTCTCTGGGAGACTGGATTTAGGGAGTAGTTGAGCAGAAGTTGAGGAACAGTACATGCCTTTTCAGACCCAAGGAGGAAGGGTTTGAGGAGCTGAAAAGGGCAGAGACTCAGAGAAGTTAAGTGACTGTCTTAGTCGTTTTTCCATTGCTATGAAGAGACACCATGACCAAGGAAATTTATAGAAGAAAGCATTTAGTGGTTACTTATAGTTTCAGAGGGTGAGCTATGACCATCATGGTGGGGAGCATGGTAATGGGCAGGAGACATGGCCCTGGAAGAGGAACTGAGAGCTTACACTTGAGACAGCGAGAGTGAATTAATTGGGAATAAAGTGAGCTTTTGAAATCTCAAAGCCCACCCCTGGTGGCACTCCTTCTCCAATGCAGTCACCCCTCCTAGTTCTTCCCAAATAGTTTCATTCGTTCCAAATGGGAACAAACATTCAAATCTATGAGCCTATGGAAACCCTTCTCATTCAAGCACCACAGTGAAATCCATGTGTTCCCATTCTCGAGTTGAGCTGATCTACCACATCGTCCCTGAAGTACCACACCTAGCGCCACAGTTCCCAGGTTGTTATCCTCACCTTGAGATAATCATGTTTATTTTTGAAAACTGAGCTTAGAGACAAAACTTTTAAGAAAGCATCGCAGATGCTGGAAAGGTGGTTAAGAAAACATACCACTTTTCCAGAAGACCTGACTTCCGTTCCCAGTAGCTACATTTCAGGGCTCATCATCGCCTTTAACTCCAGTTCTCAGAGACTCGATGCTTCTAGCCTTCAAGGGCACGAACACATGTGTACATATCCATACACAGACACATGCATACACACAGTTAAAAATAGCAAAAGTATATCTTTAAAGAAAAAAAAAAGAAAAAGTGTGGGGCCTGGAAAGATGGCTCAGCAGTAAAGAGCATTAACTATTTTTTTCCTAAGGACCAAGGTTCATTTTCCAGCTCCCACATGGCCTCTCATAATTATCTGCATTTCTAGTTCTGGAAGATTCAGTACCACCTTCTGGCATTCATGGACACTAGGCAGAGAAAATACCCATGTACATATCATAAATAATTTTTTAAAAGATAGTATCATGGCATTGTATGTTAATCACTTTTGTGGACTATCCAGGCATACTGGGATTTTTTTTTTTCAAGTAGCATTTTATCAGTGTGTAAATGAGCAGTGAATGGAGTATTGTAGTAATTCTGTCTATACTTAATGACCAAACGTATACTGGGAGGGAAAGCTTCTCTAAGAATGATGCTTCTCTAATGGAATGAATTCTTTTGTTTAACTATGGTAGCCTGAGGCTCAGGACTGCACTCTGGGGGAATTTATGGGCTGAAGCCCGGGAAAGGTAGGTGGGCTTACATTACGCATTTAAGAATGTGTGTGGTGTTGCTGAACCAGAACTGTCCAGGTATCAGAAGGCTTTGTCGGAGAAGATGGCCATCTTGAATTCTCTAATACATTGTTAGGTCACATCTGTGTTGAGTATTGAATGACACCTGCCTCTCCCCCACCCACTTTGTGGTTTTAATAAGATCCCTAGAATCCTTCCTGTGGGCAATTAGGATTGATAATTTTATGTAGGAACTAACACATTAAATGCAAAACAATCAATGCATCATGTATGTTTTCCTTTTTTTGTCCAGTTAAAGGTTAGGGTTTTCAATATTGTTGACTTAAAGAATTTTAACTAAGCAATAGAACAAACCTACAAGCAACAATAAGATAAAACCAAGATGGTCTTATTCACTAAAACTTCATGTGACTTTGGAATATAATTTTATAGTTACTGACTTGTGTTTGTGTATTTGCTTGTTTGTGTATACATATATATGCATGCTGTGGAGATGAGAGGTTGGTATCGGGTGTCTTCCTCAATTGTTTCTACCTTATTTTTGGAGACAGGGTCTCTCAATGGGACCTACGTTTTACCAATAATTAGACTAGATTAGCTGGCAATTGAGCCCCAGGGGTCTTCCTATCTCTGCCTCCTCAGCACTAGGATTATAGGCACCTGCTAATCACACCCAGTTTTTACTTGGGCATAGGTATTAGACTCACATTCTCATGTTCGTGTGGAAAGCTCTTTACTATGTGAGCTATCTACCCTGTCTTCTATTTTTATACTTCTTAATAGTGGATCTCTAATTACTCTGTTGACTTTTAGAGTCTGAGTGTGAGTCCACTGTGTAGTTGTTGCTGAAGTCCCCTGTTCTTTCTGCAAAACTGAATATTAGATGCTACAATTAGAATGCTTTACTGAGCTGCTACAGAATATCTGTCTGTCTTTGTGTGTATCCTTTCCCCTAGATTTTAGTGATATACACAGGTATTGTGTTTTCCAGGAGGTCTGTGGTTTGAGAAGTGGTTTTATTCAGTCACCTCACTAAAATGTACTTATGTCCACTGGTTGATTGATTAGGTTTTTGAAGTACCTGTTGCCGGAAAATGAACACATCAAGTGATGACCTGAGTTCCCCTCCCACTGGCTAGAAAAAAGTCAGGGCAGAAGCAAAGCCCTGTATTCTTTTGTTATTCACCTAAGATACAGTTCTGGATACTTTGGAGAGAGAAGACATCAAAGCAAGCAAAGATACAAATAACAAGAACAAAATCAAACTATCAACTAAAAGAATCCAATCCTTTTTGTTGTTGTTGTTCCTTTAACTGGTAGTGTGTTTTCATCCCAAGAACGTGTATTTTTAATGGTACTATTTTGCTGTGAATGGAATCTCAGGGAGAGCTTAAGTGGTAGTCTTTGTAGGCGGTTTTTCTAGTTCGTGGGATACATACAATGCAACTTTTGGAGAATCTATGTTTGGACTTCTAAAGCAGAGGAAGTAGCTTATTGATCCGTGGTGGATATTTGAAGTCATTATTAGGCTGTGCCATTGGACCTTTAGTGAGCAAAATGAGCAGGTCAAGGATGTAAAATGTCAGGTAAGCCCTGTATGTGAACTGCTTCTGAACTGGTGACACTAAGCCAGATATACCACCTTGTGGTGGTTTATCTAGGAGTTCATCCTTGGAGTAGCATTACACAAATGAAATGTGTTTCCCCTTGCTGGTCTTTGCTGGGGTTGGCATTTTCCCCTTTCCGTTTGTCACTCAACGTCTGGCTAGAAATGTATCCTTTCTCTCCAAGACAGTGGATTTTGTGAGTCTTCAAGGAGAATTTCTCTGAGGAGTTCTGAACTCAGTTGTTCCATCCTTGGTGGTTCCCATTGCCGTGATAAGCCTTGGAGGGTAAGATCTCTTTACACATCATTTTACTCTTTCCTTCCAAAAATCTTGCACTTTTTGGAGTCTCCTTTTTAGATGGTTTGGTAGTTTTTCTGTTAAAACTCAACTACGTTAGCAGGAGTTTGAGAAATCCTTTCCGAATGGCTTGCAGCAGGGGATCTGGCCCTTGTTACAAGGTACTTGAAAGTATCCCTTGTGTTTTCTCGGGAGTTGATCTTGCCCCCAAGCTGAGTTGTCCAGGGGATTCCTGGATACCTTTGGAGAGGAGCCTTCATTCTTGGCATTCTGGGAGAGATTTACATCTGTAAAGTGGATAAAAATATGTGAAAAGGTGATTAGTTTAATTGGCCCACAATTATAATTATTCAGCAGGAGGTGACTGCTGGACTGTTATTATGGTTACAAATACCTGCTGGGAAGGGGAGGGAAAAGTCATTGAAAACTGCAACATTTGAAAATTTTAATAATAACAAATTGTCCTGGTACTTAAAGGATAGAGAAAATCTTAACAGTTTGGTACACCAATCCACGTGAAAATGAGGTGGAGTTTTTGTTCAAGGGCAACTGGGAAGCTTTTCCCTTGGCGTGCTTGGTGTGGACCAGGTTTTAGGGAGAGGTAAACCCTAAGTGTGTTTGTAACTTGAAGATAATCTCCCATGGCTGGGGAGACTGTCAGGGTGGCCTCAAGAGTGGTGGTGTTTTGGCTGCTTTCAAAAAGAATCCCAGTCCTTGTGATATTGGAAAGTGGAGTATTTTTCTTTCACATCAAAGGACAGGGAATGTTCAACAGACAGTGAACTAAGAAGTAGGGAGCTGACATTCCAGTCCTTGCTTTGGGAAACTATGTGTGGAATGCCATAGTTCATGGACCAGAGACCCTGAAGTGAATCCAGGTGCCTGCGTGGTGCTAAGTTGTCCCACCATGAGGCGACTGCAGGCAGAAACTGCAGCCAGATGAACCCCAAATAAAACTGAGGCTTTATTGAGCATTCTTTTCATTCGATTTAACTTTCTGGAGTTGCACATTTATCAGTCTGGCAATGTCATCGTAAATGACTGACCTTTGTTTGGGGGAGCTGCAGTGAATTCTTTGTGCCTGCTTTGATTTCTGCTCACATCTGTTAAGCATGTGAGATATACATGTGAATCTACACACACACACACACACACACACACACACACACACACACACACACACATACACACAGGGTACCTTGATAACTGGCAAAAAAGATTTTTTTCAGTTGGTGCACCAGTTTAGGATAACAGCTTCTCTGGTTTCAGATGCTGAAATTGTGCTTTCCTTAACTGTGCTTGCTGAAAGTTGCCTTAAGAAGTCTCCGTGGCAGATCACTGGGGGTTCTTTGTCTTGCTCCATCCACTCTTGCCTATGGCTAATGATTGTAGGGTGTCTGGAAGTAATGGGCCTGCTCTGCAAAGCTTGTTATCAACAAGCTTTGGTGATATTTAAATGTCACTCCTCCACCCTCTTTTGCCTCACCAATAGGAGTCAGAGTGCTGCTATGGCTACATCTAATAAATAGTGCAGGCTTCACTGGGCTGTTAATGAGACCTAATGTAGTGCCATTTGTGCGGCTCAGTGGGTGGTTCTTTTTTTTTTTTTCTGTCTTGAAAACATGTAATGCCTGAAGAACTTCCAATGATAGTCTTCTTTTTTTTTGTAATTTTTGTTGTCGTTGTTTTAACACAGTATTACATGTAACTCAGACTGGCCCCAAAGTCAGGGTATAGTCAAGACTGGCCTTGAACTCATGATCACCTCACCTCTACCTCCCCAATGTATGGATGGCATGCCTGGTTGTTCCAGTGACATCCTTTGATTACACTAGAATCTGACTGAGATAAGATATTTAACAGGTATTTAATATCCTGGATTTCCGTATGAACTTAGAGGATACCAGAGAACTTGAATCACAGTAATAAGGAAACACATTGTGCACTTCAGGTCACTATCAAGAGATGACTAGAACTCGTGCTGACACTTCCTTCAGCATGTTCTCATCAGACTTCAGCCTCTTAGTTCACAGATACCCATTCTCATCTTCATGGTGTGATCTGTTCTATCTTTCTCTAGTCTGGATTCAAAGGTTGCAAGACTTCTGGCCAATGAATGATGATTCTAGGCAGAGGTAACACTGTTTTGGTCTTGGGACCATGTTAGGGAAATACTGCTCCTTGACTGTGTGTACCCTTTGGGTTCTGAAGATCCTTTTATTCCTCCTCCAACAGCCCCCCCCCCCTTCCTCAGATTCAGCTAGAGTTGTGGCTCTCCTTCTCTTTAGCACTGGAGTTGTGTACCTAATTTTCTGGGTGTTCCTTTAAAAAATGTACTTAGGTGGTGTGTGTGTATGGGGTAAAGCCATTCACCACCCTGTCCTCCGTCTTGTACATCTCCATCCTTGGTGTCTCTTGTTTAACATCTATTTAGGGCTCCAGAAGAGTGTTCTTGTCATGGGAGGCAGGATCTAGATACAGTTTCTCTGATCTCTTGTCTTCTCTTATAAACTCTTTGGTAACAAAACCTTCAAACTGCTCACCATCCAGACAAGTCAACTAATTATGGACTGAGAAGGATGCTGGTCTTTGAAGTGTTACTTACTTAGGACATCACTTTACTTGCAAAGTCAACCCCCAGCTTTGTTCCTGAGCAGTTTCAAACATTGATTTGTGGTATCCTTCAAATATTGCTTGAGCCTGAGTATCCCCACATATGAAATCAGATTAAGACCCTCACATATCCAAAGGGGATGGTGTTGAGAAGAAACAAGCTTCCCCAGGACAAAGGTAGACATAAAGCCCTTTGCATGCACTGACAGAGTGGGACCTTACCCAGCCTGTGAACCATGTGTCACTGACCTTATTTCATGAATGTGAATACTACGTCCCAGAAGGTTCAAATGAGTTTATCAAAGCTGGACATCTGGTTTGTAGTTTACGCATCATATGGCATAGAAATCATGGCTTTCAGATATGGCTTAAGCATGTTTTGCCATGTAGTTCTTTCCTGATATTTTGGTTCTGTAGGCTTCCTGTGGCTGTGCTTGTCATGGGTCTATGAAGTAGAATTTCTGTGAATATGTACTAATTATTTGTTACTGGCTTTATACATGGAAATCTTTAAAGATTCACAATTGTTTTTAGGTTTTATAAACAATAAAGCATCTCCAAATCATCATTTACGTGTATTTGGGGAGACTGGTCCCAAGGTTCCTACAGATAACCAAATGGGTGTTCAAGTATCATGTCCAAATGAAACAGTATTTATATATAACAATAGTAATTACACACATATCTTCTCACATCAGAAAATCTTTCCATTACTTACTTATAATGTCTTATAAGCAATAATTTATGGTAATAGTGTATAAATGCTGCATGAATAGTTATTACACAGTACTCTTTAGTACATGACAAGAACAAAGTATACTTGTTTAATTTATTTAATTTTGTTTTAGAATATGTTTTTATCAATAGCTTGTTCAGAAGGATGAAACAAATTAGAAGCTTACAAGTTTGCAACACAGAACTGATCTCCTTAAAGCAATTTCACATACCTTTTAGTTACTATGGAACAGTGTGGTTCTTACTGTGATGTACAGTACAAGTAAATGCATAGCCAAATATCTTACAATTACATAGATTTTTTTCTGTTTTTCTGTGAAATTTAAAATGGTATGCCAGATGTTTTATCTTTAGCAAGATGGGGAAAGACATAGAAATATCTTTTCTGTGTTCTATGAATGCCAGCGTGGAACATGTGGAAAAAGCTGCTGGTATACCTACTGGGGAGATTACAGTGAGAAAAAAAAACCTTTCTTCTTCCTGAGAATTTTACATGGGGACCTTCATAAGTACTTGGTATAATTGACCAAGACTAGGGGTGTAGCAGGCTTTATCTATTAACATGGTTAGAAGACCATGTCCAAAGACAGGTTTGTAAGTTTCTGGATTATTTGAAAGCCCAGCCACTTCCAACAGTGGGGTAATATTGTCATTTAAACCAACACAGGGAATTTGTTCACCATTGCCACAGACCCTTGCTACTGCCCTAGAACAAATATTACAGGAAACTCCTGAAAGTCCTTCCTGACACTGGGGCAATGAACTGTTATCTCTCAGTTTCCTAACTGTGGTGCATTGTTGGGGGGATTTCAGGCAGGTGACCCCTAGCCAAAAGTTGCTTTTTGTTTCTCCTATTGTGCTGTGAAAATAATGTCAAAAATCACACACAGTGGCTAAAACAATGCTTGTAGTCAATTGTTTTACTCTAAAATCAAGAAGTGAAAGCTATATGGGAGAGGAGATAATTTCATATATAATAGACCATGAATCCTTCCCACAACATCAGGAGCATGTGAAAAATAAATGAAGAAAATACATTAAAATCTTGTCATAAAAGTTTCTGGTGATTAACCCATAGATAATTTTTGTTTTCATATTTATAGTCGATTTCTTTCAATATTCATATGCTAAGATATGTTCAAGTTAAAACAAGGAAAACTTATCAAAAGCAACCAAATTACTAGTTGTGGTGGCTCACACTTACAAACCCAGGACTTCAAAGGATGAGGCAAGAGTTTTTTTATGAGCTGGTGGCAGACTGGGCCATGTCATGCATTGTAGGCCAACCTGGGTTACAGAGTAATTACCTGCCTCAAAACAGACGACAATAACAACAAAGCCAACCAGATCCACACTTGTAACCACCTTGGAATAAGTTATCAGTGTGTCTGTCAGAGTTAAGAATCTAAGAAACACACACACACCAAACCCATGGCTATTACTTAGATACCCTGAGACATTAGTCTCCCAGGGTTCATTCTCTGTGCTTATTTCCGAGGCTGTTGAAGGTTTAAGAGGCACCCTTTGAGCAGGAGGTAGAAGCTTTTTATTTGGGGTTGCTGACACAAGATGCCTTCTTTCTATTTTCCCTTCTAAATATTTTCTTACCTTTTTCTTGGGACTGTTGAATGGCAACTTCTTTCTTTGTTATTCTCAGTCCCTTGAATGTATATGGTTAGATGTCCCTCGTGGCCACTTAACTATGTGATGGAGATTCTGTTTTTAACTGGTTCCTCTTATGTTAGTTCCAGGCTCATTATGGTTTGCCCTCTCCTCATTCTCTCCCTCGTGCTTATTTACATCTTTCTTCTAATGAGATGCCTAGAACTTTCCAACCTATTAGTTTAACGCAGATTTTTTTTAAGGTGGTCTTTTTGTTTCTTGATCTTTAGTGCTTTTCCTCCACTTTTTGAATCACCTTGTTTTATTGGTCTTCTGAGGGTATTCATTGACTTTTAGCATTTTAATCCTTTGGAGTGTGATTGTGGAGCTCCAGGGGCACAGTTGGGTAGTTCACATTACTAACATTGTGTCTCATACAATTGATCTGGGAGAAAACATGAGGGGTTTGCTTCCTGAACTGCAATGCTTCTGCATAAGCACAAGTCTGTAGTGATTAAAAGCTGGGCTGACATGTCATATAATAATCACTCATAAACATCAATTCACTACAATTATTATTACTATTAAAACTGTCAAACACCAGGCTGTGGTGGCACTTGCCTTTAATTTCAGCACTCAGGAGGCAGAGGCAGGCAGATCTCTGTGAGTTCGAGGCCAGCTTGGACCTATCCACAGATTGAGTTGTAGGATAGCCAGGGCTGCACAGAGAAACCCTGTCTTGAAAAAAACAAAAACCAAACCAAACAACAAAAATAACTCCACAAAACAAAACTGTGTTAAACATATATTTTTTTCTCTTATTTATATGCTAAAGATTTTATTTGGAGAATAGGTTAAAAGATAAAAAGTAGAATTTTCCAACTAGTAGAATACTAGTAATTAAATATAAAAATTTAAAGTAAAGCACTGTTACTTTTACAGTATGTCATTGTAATCTGAAGCACTGTAGCAAAGATTTGAGTACTTGGTACTTACAAAGCATGATGTGCCTTACTGCAGAAGAGAGAAAAGCTGAGGAGAAGAAAAAGGGGGTAAAGATTACAACTTTTGGCTTTTCCGAAGCTGATATAATGGACGCTTGCACAACACCACACTTGCTCAAGATTTGCTCCCTACCCTCTGTGTGAGTGAAAGGTGGGAGGTGGCAGTCAGAGATGTTGAGGGTCCTGGGCCCTGCCTTTTGCACTGCCCCATATCCTTAGGCTGGAGCTATCCTTTGGAAGTCCTGGAGGCTGTTGTGTTTGGAATATAGCTTGTGACCAATAAATCATAGATCTGTCCTCACTTTTTTTAACTTCAGCTTTGCAGAAGTGACTTTTAATGGTTTTTAAAAATGAAATAAATAATTAATTATTAAATCTTGAATCTAGGTTCATTTCAGCCCACCATCTTTCCAGTCCAACTTTTGGAGTACTGAAGTTAATGGGTATGCCACTAGCCACGGCCAACATAATACTTTTTTCTTGGACACCTAGGCAGTTTCTTGTTGCCATTTGAGGCTGTTTCATGCTAATGCCTCATTCAGTTCCAGCAACTGTTTCCCAAGCTCTGTTACCTATACCTATCTTCCCTACAAACATTTTAGCTCCTTTCAAATTCCGTTGACTCCTTTAGTCTTCGGTATGTGTGCATGTACCTGTGCTGTGAGTCCTTGTGTGTGTGGTGCATGGTCCTGTGCATGTGGGGATGAAGTCAGGCGTCAGCTTCAGGTAGCATTCTCTATTGTGTTCTAAGTCAGGGTCTCTTATTGAACCTAGACCTCTCCGTTTCAGCTAGACTATCAAGCCAGGCTCTGACTACCTCCAGGCTCTGTCTGTCTCTGCCTCCCCAATTTTGGGATCCACCATGCGAAGCTTTTACTTGGGTCCTGGAGATCTGAGCTCAAACTCTCATGCTTGTAGAGCACTTGAAACGTTTTCCATCCTCAGTTTTACAGCTCCCCCCCCCCCATTACGTCTTCTATCCTTTCTCTAATGGCTTTTAGCCCTTGTTGTTTCCTAACATAAATAGTGTTGGCAGGTGAAACATAATGCTTTATTAAAATGTATCTATTTTTAAATCTTATTTATTTAGTTAGTTTAGATTAAGTGTATCCCAGGCACTGTTTGAGATGTAAGCTAAAAATTGTTTGTTGTTTTCAGAAATTCAAATTTACCCAGATACTTTTTATTTTAATATATGAGCGTATGGCTATCTGTTCCAGTTACTTTATTAAAGCTTTTCTCCCCAAAGCAGCTTGTGTTTGCCTTCAGGATAAAATGAATAACAGAAGATGCCTAGTTCCTTCCTAAAGACGGCCATGTTTTGACTAACTTGAAAATGCCTGGAATCTATGTCTTAACAATCTATATGGGTTTCTGGTATTTAAGGGCATATGCCTCAACCTTGATTTAGGCAATCACATGACAAACGTAAGGAGTCTGTGTGTCATTCCCACACGTAGGAGACGCCTAACAGTTTTTTATTCACATGCTTTACACCTCAGTTCAAAACGTAGAAAATTCTCACCTTCCTTCCATAAGTCACAACCCTAATGATGTGGTGTTCCCTGACCAGAATAGGAAGTCTGCTTTGAAATATGTGTGCATGAGATGGACTATGGAAAGACAACCATACCAGTTAAGGATTACATTGGGCAGTTTTATGAATCATAAAAGTGGCATTTTTGTGGATCTCAAAGACGTGATGCTGAAAGAACAAGACCAAAGACGGATGATTTGTGTCTGTCAGCCTTATAACATATATGAACATACACCACTCAGATGGTACTCCTTGCCCTCACAGGGATTTAATTTGTGGATGAGAAATTTGAAAATAGAATGGCTTATTTCTCTCTCTCTCTCTCTCTCTCTCTCTCTCTCTCTCTCTCTCTCTCTCTCTCTCTCTCTTTCTGTTTTATTTCTTCCCTACTCCAAGACAGAAATAGGTTTGCCATGGCTCTGCAAAGGAGCAGTCAAGTGAAGGCAGGTCTTTCTATGGGCATTGCCAGGTTTTGTCACATTTCTTAAGAAGCTTACTGATGTGGCCATCATCACACTTGAGTGCCGTCTGTGAGCTGAGAAAGGCTTTGCATCTTAGATACTGGGGGTGCAGCAGTGAATGGACCTGATACAGTCTCTGCTCTGTGTAGTTTAAGCTCTGTCACATAGTTTTGTGAGAAATGTAAAGACTGCTTAGAGAAGAAGGCGCTTTGGCCTCTAGGATCTCCTTGGTGTTCTTGGTGTCTGTGCGCATTAGAGACAGTTGGCTTTTGACAAGAATTCTGGATATCTGGCAGAAATTGACAAGAATTCTGAATACCTGGCATTGTTGTTGGACAAACTAATCAAACTTTAGGTGCCTTGCTGAGGAGCTGTTACTAAGTCTTCAGTCTGATCTGAGAGCAACCAACTTCAGTAAAATCACTAATCAGTCAACCAATTTATCTCTTTGTAGAATAATGAAAGCATGACCCAGCATGTTGTAGAATGGCTCCTTACATTGTAACTCATGCCCATAATCCTAGTACTTTGTAGACTGAGCCATGAGGATCTCCAATTAAAGGCCAGCCTGGGCTATACAGTTAGACCTTGTCAAAAGAAAGAAGGAAGGAAGAAAGGAAAGAAGGAAGGAAGGAACTCTTTATTGGTACCCTGTCATACCTTTATGGGTCTTTTAGTTAGAGTTTCTATTGCTGTGAAGACACCATGACCATGGCAACACTTAAATGAAAAACATTTAATTAGAGCTGGCTTACAGGTTCAGAACTGTAGTCCATTATTGTCATGGTAGGACATGGCAGTATGCAGGCAGACATGGTACTGAAGAGGGAGCCGAGAGTTCTTCATCTTGATCCACAGGCAGCCCAAGCAACTGTGTGTCACCCTGTGTGTAGCTTGAGCAAAGGAGACCTCAAAACCCACCCCCACAGTGACATGCTTTCTTCAACAAGATCATACCTAATCCAACAAAGTCACACCTCCTAATAATGCCACTCCCCGTGGGGGCCAGTTTTTTTTTTCAAACCACCACAGTGCATGCTATTATGAAAAGTAATGGGACTTGGTTTATCTTAATGAAAGCTTGGTCAATTTTAGGAGACTAAGGAGACTATCCCATATTATTACGGTTTATAACTTTTCTCCTCACCAAAGGAATTTATAAATATTACAGGAAGAAATATAAGGTAAAAATAGAGAGGAAACTATTGATTTTTGAAGGTACACTTTCTCAAGTTTTTAAGACAATTGGGGACTCTTCCTTATTGTGAAGCCTCTTGATATTTGACCAAGAGGTAGAACATGAGACTTCATGAGTTGCTTGAGGTCTCTAGTCTGAAGCTCACAGGATTCAATGCATTCATATCCAGATCTATCTCTAACTCTCAGAAAATTTTGAAAATAGCATATTGAAGAAGCAAATGAACACAATGGGAACATTCTGTGGGTTCTTCATCAGAGGAAATGACAGAGCAGGCAGTAATGAGAGCAGAAAAATTGCATGGGAGTCAAAATAAGTCAATAACCTTTTTCTCTGAGCGATTCTTACTTTGGATATTTTGGTTATTATTATTGGTTTTAAACACTTCCAATGAGCCATGTATTTTACATTGGTGTCACTGATTCTAAGGATAACAGGGAAACAAGAGATTATCTTTCCATTCTGTAGGGGGTTGTGCATTTAGAGCTGCCAGCTTCCTCTTATTTACAAGAGACCCCTAACTTCAGGCCTAATTGGTTTCTTAACATTTCTGTGTTATGTTATGCCTTAGTGTTGTGCCTTCTGAAGGGAGCTTTTGCACATCAGGGGCTCCCTCCCAGACCCCAGATTATGCCCAAACCACACCCAAACACCTGTTTTCACAGAGATCCTTTATTAAGTAGGAAAGAAAAGTTCAAGTGACTGCTTTCTGGCTCAGGAAGAAAACAGCAGCAAATGACTAATTCTAAGGGGAGGGCTGTGTTAGAATGGGCTAGGGTGTAGTGGTAAAGGAGACAGGGGCAGGCAGAAGGGGAAGGGCATACAGAAAAGGGGGAAGGGATGTTTGTCCTCGAAGGATAAGGACAGCCTCTAGAAAGAGAGAAGACACAGGTGGCACATAGGCATATAGTGGTTTATAAAGGTAAAGAGGGAAACCCCATGTTAGTTTGAGATGTTTCATTTTAAATAGGCGTGTTAATTATGGGAACCAAAGGGCGCTGCTAATTGTTGGACCTCGATACTTCAATAGCTGGATCTTGGTAGTCAGCCTCAGGAAGAGGAAGTGTCCAAATAAGGGAATAGACCTTGGTAGCTAATTTTAAGATGTAATCTAACATTATTATTAATTATTAGCAAGGCAGAGAGAATGAGGAGAAGGGCAAGGCCTGCCAAAGCCATGCTCACCACATTAAAACTCGACAGAGTCTCTTCACCTTCCATTCCCAGAGATCCATTTCAGACTGTACGGTAAAACAGGTACAGAAATATATCAAAATGCGAATGCATTTTTTTTTAAAAAAAACAAGTATTTGCTAAATATTTCAGACCAAAGATATTACAAGTAAAAGGACATTTTGCTATAAATTTTACTTTTAGATATTTTTTTCTAACGAGGTTGAATTGACTGAACTGGTTATGATTCCTGTTAAATCTCCCTGACAGATAAAGTATTTTTTTTATTATTTTAAAAAAAATCTTCAGAATGTGTATGTGTTTTTAAATAGGGTTATTTTTTCTAATTCTACAGTATATGAATTGATAGACATGAGTTCCTTAATTGCTAAAAGTTGAAGGCAGGACAGTTTCCATGGCAACTTCTTCAGTCACTCTGCTTTTATATTTTAGAAGAGTCTTCACTGCTGAGCTGTGAATGCAGCATTAAGAATTCAACCAAATCTTTGCCATGTGAAGAGAAATTTCTAGAGAGATTCATTTGCCTTAAACTTTTTTTTTTATAAGCAGTTGGCTGAATCTATGGCTTCTCAGCTGGGTCAGCCATGCTAACCCACTGACTTGGACATTGTCTTTGGACACCGAAAAGGGAATGATTGACATCTAGTCTTTTGACATTCCTGTGAGAATTATATGGGTGGCAGTTAGCTGTTTTCAGTTGATGGCTTTATTAGCATGTATTCTTTTAAACTGCTTATTTGAAAATTCCCTATGTGCTCCCCAAAATAAACAAATAATTAATTTTGGTCAAAAGACAAAGTTCATACTGTAGTCATTTTCTGGTTTTCCTTTTGAGTGTAAGAGGACAAAGTAAGACTTGCCACTATCTTACATAACCAGTGATGAGCATGGAATTTTGTCTAATGCCACATGAACCATTGGGGTCTATGCAGAAAGTGTCATTAAAGGAAGATCTTTTTATCTCCCATGTTTTCAAAGAGGAAACTCATGTTAGCATGGACGGGATGGCATTAAAGTATTTTCTTCAAACACTTGAGTGCTTGTTTTTCCTTATTGATCTTCTCAAGTCAATTTATATATTGTGGGGTTGCACACATGGTAAAATCTTTATGTATCTGTGGGTTCACATTGTAATGACTCATTACCTGGTTGAATTTTTTTTTTTTTTTGGTTTTTTGAGACAGGGTTTCTCTGTGGCTTTGGAGCCTGTCCTGGAACTAGCTCTGTAGACCAGGCTGGTCTCGAACTCACA